>NW_024080641.1:8109892-8229369 GCF_003009895.1 Hyaena hyaena | reverse complement strand
CCAGCTCAGAGCCTGGAGCCTATTTCAGAGTCTGTATCTCCCTCTCTCTCTGACCCTCCCCTGCTCACGCTGTCTCTGTCTCTCTCTCCTAGAAACTAAAAAATAAAAAAAAAAAAAAAAAAGCACGGGGGACAGAACCCGTGGGCAGGAAGATCTGCCCTGAGTCTGCACTGAGATCGTGTCGGGTAACTGATTATATGCCTTCCGGTGGGGAGGGGGTCAGGGATAGAGTAAGTCTCTATGAATTTTGGAAGCAAGGTTTCCAAGACCTTGAGGGGCGAGCTGTTTCCAGGGAAACAACATTTATCACCGTTTAGTAAAACCTCAGTCACAGGACCCTTAGATGTACATCCAGGGGCCATAAGCCTGGAGTACAATTGCCAGCATACATCTTGGGGGAGTTGAGATAAAGGAAGTTTCCAAAGGAATTTTTCTTTGTGAAAGCATAGGATCCTGGGGGGTCAGGATAATGTTAAATTCCTTTTTGCCCCCAACAAAGTGTCATCATCGAGGCAGCTGAGCCCCTTGCGGGAGGTCACTCTGTGTGTTTCAAGGATGTGTCAATGGGCTGTAGGCAGTAGGCAGCTTTAATTTCACTAGCCTTAGTTTCCCACATCACGGTGGCAAGCCCTTACACCCCTTTCTTTTGTTCTTAAGGAGCCAGGAGTGTCCGAAGAATAGCAGACAGATCCCACCTGGTGGGGGTGGGGGTGGGGGGTGCCGTTAGTCTGTGCTTTGCCCTCAGCTTGCTTTCTCGCCACCCACATGGTGTGAGCGCTGAGAAAATACTCCAGTGTATACACCGCCCAGGGTGTACTTCTTCACAAGTAAGAGCATTGGCACTAAGGTCAGTGCCAAGGGCAGAGGGCAGTGGATGGAGTTCGTGGGGGGAGCGGAGTAGCGTGCAGGCTGCTCCTATCTCTACAGGACCCTCTACGGCTGCTATAATAAATGGCCACAAACTTAGTGGTTTAACGTTTTCATTTTCTTTTGCTTTGTTTTTTGAGAGAGAGAGAGAGACAGAGAGTGAGGAGGGGGAGGGGCAGAGAGAGAGGGAAACATAGAATCCGAAGCAGGCTCCAGTCTCTGATCTGTCAGCACAGAGCCCAACGCGGGGGTCGAGCCCACGGACCGTGAGATCATGACCTGAGCTGCAGTCGAACGCGAACTGACTGAGCCATCAGGGTGCCCCAAACTTAGTCAGAAGTCCAAGGTCAGTTTCGCTGGGCAGAGTCAAGGTGCTGCAGCTGCATTCCTTCTGGAGCCTCTGGGGGGGTGGGGGATCTGTTCCCTGCTCTCCCTGCTTCTTCTGGAGACGGCCGGCACTCCTGGGGTGTGGCCGCAGGCTCCAGCCTCGGCTCCCGTTGTCCCCCTCTGACCCCCTGGTAAGGACACGTGTGGCTCCACTCAGGGCCTGCTTGCCTGATCTGGAGAGTCTCTCCCTCTCGGACCCTTGTGGGGGTCCCTTGTCAAGTCCCTTGTGGTATATAAGGTGACACTTAACAAGTTCGGGGATTAGGACCTAGATGATCTGGGGCCCGTTATCCAGCCTACCACGGACCGCAGTTCTTTATACAAGAGTTTTGACCCTAATCGTTATTACACAATCGACTCTTATAATTATCAGTTCTGAAGTCTTAGGCGCCAGGTGCGGGGCTAAGAGCCCTATGTTGCTGCTGCTGCTGCTGCTGCTGCTGCTGCTGCTGCTGCTTTAATATTTACTTATCTGAGAGTGAGAGAATATTGGAGGGACAGAGAGAGAGAGGGAGACAGAGAATCCCAAGCAGGCTCCATGCTGTCAGCGCAGAACCTGATGCGGGATTGGAACTTCCGCCGAACTGTGAGATCGCAACTTGAGGCCGAAATCAAGAGTCAGATGCCGAACCGACTGAGCCACCCAGGCGGCCTGGTACGTTGTTTCATGTAAGGTTCCTAGCAACCCTCTGAGCTAGGTTCCCCCTGCCCTCAGGTGCCCCCTTCCCGGGACAGAAGTTTCCTAAGACTTTGTATGCGTTGAATCCTGTAAATCGATTGGTCTATTCGTCAAGCTGTTGAGCCTCTGCGAAGGCCTCCTGATAACACTTTGGGAAGTTGGCCTGTCCTGCCAGAGAGGGGCTGCTGAATGGGAGAAGAAAGACCCTGGGTGACCCTCTGGTGCCTGTGCACTGCTGGGCTCCCTGAAAACCGTGGGCTCGGGTCCTAACTCTGCAAACCAGACTTTCCAGGGAACACCGCCGTCGTTTTCTCTAAGGCGGTTTTGCCAATGCTCAGGTGTCTGTAGCCTGGATGTCCTTTGAAGGTTCAGGATTAGAAAGAAAGGCGGCCAGTTTATCACACTGACCTTTGGAGGCACTGGGAGCCAGGGGCCCTGCTGGCCGGGGAGAAGGGAATTTGAAAAGAAATGTATGAATCCAGGGGCTCCTGGGGGGCTCAGTCGTTTAAGCGTCGGACGCTTGGTTTCGGCTCAGGTCCCGATCTCACGGTTTGTGGGTATCAAGCCCCACATCGGGCTCTCTGCTGTCAGCACAGAACCCACTTTAGATCCTCTGTCCACCTCTCTTTCTCTGCCCCACCCCCACTCATGCACGCATGCGCGCATGCACTCTCAAATAAATAAATAAACATTTAAAAAATGTATGAATCTATCCTTTGGGAACAATACTTCCCTGGGGCAAAGGAAGAAGAGTAGTGTTTACATAACTGATGGCCTATGTGTTAGCGCAGGGGCTGGGGTGTCCTATGATTTATATGAGAGAATATATACATTTATTAATAATCAGAATATGTTTTGAGGGAAAACAACCAAAGGTATGTACTAGGTAAACCAAACTATAAGATCTTGGTTATAATTTTATCACCCATCAGAATGAGGGTAATTTAAAAAATAAGGTGTTGATTAAGAGATGGATTAAAAGATTATTTCATAGGGGTGCCTGGGTGGCTCAGTAAGTTGAACGCCTGACTTCGGCTCAGGTCATGATCTCGCGGTTGACCAGTATGAGCCCCGCATCAGCCTCCTTGCTGACCACTGGAGCCTGTTTCGGATTCTGTGTCTCCCTCTCTCTCTGCCCCTCCCCTGCTCATGCTCTGTCTCTCTCTGTCTCCAAAATAAATAAACATTAACAAAAAGATTATTACATAATCTTTTCAGGTTTTGGAAAAGCTGCGATTTAGCTGTTCTAACAGAGGTCCAAGTTGGAAGCTGCTTTTGCCCTCTCTATTCCTTTCCATGCTGATAAAGTGGCCCCATTCCGTGAAATCAGCCAGGGACCTTGGTTCCTTCTAGGCGTTGGTCTCGTCTGTGTGATCAGACAGGCTTGTCACCACTCCCACACCCCACACGACTCTTCCTGGCTGCAAAGGAATGTGGGCAAAGTAGGTTGGCTTTTTATGGGGGGTGTATTATACCTAATCAAAAGTCTGTTACTATTGGGGCATCTGAGTGGCTCAGTCGGTTAAGCGTCCAACTTCGGCTCAGGTCATGATCTTGCAGTTTGTGAGTTTGAGCCCCACATCGGGCTCTGTGCTGACAGTCAGCTCAGAGCCTGGAGCCTGTTTCAGATTCTGTATCTTCTCTCTCTCTGACCTTCCCCTGCTCATGCTGTCTCTCTCTCAGAAATAAATAAAACATTAAAAAAAAAAACCCCAAAGTCTGTTACTATTGCATTAGTTAGTTAGCTACTGCTGTGTAACAAACTACCCTACCGCCCCCCCCCAACTTAGTGACTTAAAGCAACAGACGCTATCGCATATTTTCTGTGGTCAGGAACCCGGTGCCTCTAGCTCAGAGTCTCTCCCAAAATTAGAAGGAAGGTGTCGGCTGGAGCTGTGGGCCTTGCGAAGCAGCCTGGATAGAGTGCTTCTCCGAGGTCACCGAAGCACGCCTGTTGGCAAGCGTCAGCTCTCACTGGCTCTTGGCCACAGGTTCCTTGCCACGCGGACCTCTCTCCACAGGGAAGCTCCAAGCATGGCTTCCTTTCCGAGCAAGAGAGCAGGTAGGAGAGTGGGAGAGGGCAGGCACGCTAGAAGGCACAGTACGTTTGTAACCTAATCTCAGAAGTGACATCTCATCACTTTGCCATGCTCTATTTGATAGGTCCAGGCCCCCCCCCCCCAGAGGCGGGGATCAGTGGTGGCAATCTCAGAGGCTGCCTCCTACAACTGTGGACTAAAGGGAGGTGGATTTGGGGGCCAAATAGTTGTGTCCATCCCTGTTTCTCTCAGGGAAAGTCAGTAACTCATCCCGGGAAGACAGATGGCTTCTAGTCAGCGACAGAGGACACGGTGTCCGTGAGAGCATCCTGGTGTCTTTGGGGGAGACATTCGTGCGTGGAAAAAAGACTGATCACTGTTTTAACTCGATCTTCAACATATTAAACTTACCAATAAAGACACATCATCTTCTTTAACCTTGAAAGTGCTACTTCCAAATTATTCTACTCGTAAGTCTAGTAAATTTTAATGGTTATTTTTCGGGGAAGTGATTGATTAATGGTCGACCAATTCCAGTTTCGACGGCTTCATATCCCATTTAGAATCTTAATTAATTTCCCTTAAATGTTCTACTTTTCACAAATTTAAACCGTTCGATTTTCTGGGCAAGCTCAACAGACGCGCCTAAGAAACAAAACCTTCCCAGGTACTTAACTCTCATAATAAATTATAAGAGTATTAAGATCTTTTAAATATTCTAGTACCGTTTACTCACCTAGAAAAATTCTCTTTCACGTTTCAGTGAAAAATTACAAGTCCGAAATAATGGATTACTCAATTATGCACTTGATGTTGGAAGGCTTACATCTACAGGATAAATGTGTCACATTTTTGCTTATGCCAAATTCTCTTAAGCGTTACAAATACTTTAAATGCCAAGTATGCCGGATGATTCTCAACCGTAACACAGAAGCATTCATTCTGTGGGTTCGAATGACTTTCTCCTTTTATTAAGTAATTTTTTTTTTAAAGTAGGATCTGCTCCCAACCTGAGGCTTGAACTTGGGACCCTGAGATCAAGAGTCAGGAGCTTTGCCTCTGTGCCAGCTGGGCACCCCAGCTTTCTCTTTTTATTATAAGTCTGGCTTACAATTGGGCATTAAAAGACACTCATAAGGGAGATTTTATTGGCAAGGTAAGGTTAACTCTTGGCCAGAGGTTTGGGACTGGAATTGGGCTTAATTTTTTAAAAAATTTATTTCTGAGAGAGAGAGAGAGAGAGAGAGCATGAGCAGTGGAGGATCAGAGAGAGAGAGAAAGACACAGAATCTAAAGCAGGCTCCAGGCTCTGAGCTGGCTGTCAGCACAGAGCCCGACTCGGGGCTTAAACCCACAAACCGTGAGATCATGACCTGAGCCAAAGTCGGACACTTAACTGACTGAGCCACCCAGGCGCCCCTCTAATTTTCTAGTTATGAACAAAAAGCAACAGCAACAGAAAAACACCTCCAAACGCTGAGCGCTTTGAAACTATAAAGTTTTGTGTCCCAGGTCAGGGTACACCATGACCTTGTAGGCTGCATTTCACAGTAAGTGACATCTGAGAGAGTGGGCGGCATTACCGGCTTGCTCACAGCTGGATCGGCGTCTGCGGGTCTGTCCACCGCCCAGCTACTTGCTGCGTTCCGTCCCCAGGCTCCAGTCTTGCTGTCTGGAGGGGCCAAGAGGCCTGGAGACAGTTGAATGACCTCCAGTGTGTTGAAGGCATCCCTCCTCCTCCCTCTCTGTCTGGCTTTGTGGCGGCCAGGTTGAAGTGGGGGTCATGATCCAGAAATGAACAGGGTGCTCCCGGAGGGTCCTTTGGGGATGAGAGATCAGGGATCTGGAGATTGTCCCTGGGATGAATCAGCTCGAGCGACAAGTGGCGTGCGGGGAGGGTGCAGCTAGCCTGAAATTGACCAGCCGTGTGGTTGGGGGTGGGGGTGGGGCACGTGGCAGGGTGTGGAGCTGCTGGGCTCAACTTCATAAAAACCCCAGAGGCCCGTTGCCAGGAGGAGGGGAGAAGCAAGGGGCCCACGGGGGTGGGGGTGGGGGAGAGATCAGATAACAGGCTGGGGTGCGGAGGGTGCTGGAGGAGAACATCAAAAGGAGGCTGGACAAGCGACTTCAAAGCCCAGCGCTGCCCCTTCTGCCTGCCCTCACAGAGAGGGGTCTTGAGGAGGCTGTGCAGCCTGTGAGTGGAGCACCTACTGTATGCGGGGTGCTTTGCCTGGGTCCTGCCTTCAAGGAGCTAGAGGGTTCAGACCCAAGATGAGCGGTGATCATGCCTGACCCAGAGCCACTGGTCCCAGAAGTGGGGTGGATTCTACGTACATCTTGAAGGAAAGAAACGGGGTTTGCCGTTGAATTGGATGTGGTGTAGGAGAAGGGGAGAGAGGGAAGTCCACGGCGGAGAGAGAGAGAAGGCCAGGGTCTTGGATCTGAGTGGCTGTTGAACACAGGGGCCTTTTCCTGAAGGGGTACCAACATCAGTTTTTTCTGGGCGTGTGCTAGGAACTTCAAAGCACAGTGTCTTTTTTTTTTTTAAGTTTATTTATTTTGAGTGAGAAAGAGTGTGAGAGAGAGAGAGAATCTCAAGCAGGCCCCTCTCTGTCAGCGCAAGAGCCCGATATGGAGCTCACTCCCATGGACCTTGAGATCCTGACCTGAGGAGAAATCAAAAGTCAGAGGCTTACCGGACTGAGCCACCCAGGTGCCCTGACACAGTGTCTTTCTAAACGTAACCATCATCTCAGTAAGAACCACTTGTCACAGTCAGCATACATATAAGTAAACAGAACTGCCTGCAGCAATATTTATCCTTCCTATGTGTCCTCTGACAAATCAGTTTACTGTTCTGGGCTCTACTGCTTAATGTTTTTTTTTAATGTTTGTTTATTTTTGAAAGACAGAGTGTGAGCTGGGGAAGGGCAGAGAGAGAGGGAGACACAGAATCCAAAGCAGGCTCCAGGCTCCGAGCTGGCTGTCAGCACAGAGCCTGACGTGGGGCTCGAACCCATGAACGTTGGGATCATGACCTGAGCTGAAGTCGGACGCTTAACCGACTGAGCCACCCAGGTGCCCCTGGATTTTAACTTTTTAAGATGTAGCTTGGGGGGCACCTGGGTGGCTCAGTCGGTTAAGCGTCCGACTTCGGCTCAGGTCATGATCTCACGGCTTGTGGGTTCGAGCCCCACGTCAGGCTCTGTGCTGACAGCCAGCTCAGAGCCTGGAGCCTGCTTCGGATTCTGTGTCTCCCTCTCTCTCTGACCCTCCCCTGCTCACACTATCTCTCTCTCTCTCTCAGAAATAAATAAAACATTAAAAAAAAAAAAAGATGTAGCTTGGACTAATTACTGCCCTGGAGAAGTCAGGAAGTCTAGGCTGGGATGACTGGAGGGGGGAGGAGGGAGATGGGGATGGACCCGGAGACCAGGGGGAGGCAGGAAGTGGACGCTGAGACTTCTGAGGATCCCTCTTGGCATGATGATGCCCTCAGGGAAGATTTGTGGGCCTGCGGCAGGGACAGGCACTGCTAGGCAGCAGGGCTGTGTATGGGGCAGGGGGGAGTAGATTGCAGGTGACGGGTACAGACACCTCTCTTACCCCTACTCCTGCAGAGGATGCCCTGTATCTGTGGCACCGTAAAAATGACATGTTGGGGAGTATATTCCCTGCTGCATCCGGGACCTGCCCTGTGATGGGCTCTGAGTCCCCACCAGCCCCAGGGGGGTGGTCTCCAGCCGAATTATGTCACGGAGGAGACTGGCTGTTTCTCTGTCCCCTCCATCATCTTTAGCATGTCGGCGTTTATCCTCCAAGATGACAGCCTCAGCTGCACGTACTGTAACCGCACAGAGGCAGGAAGAAGTGGGAGGTCAAGGCCACCCAGCCAAGGTCCTGTGCCCAGGACAGGTCACATGACCACTTTTTCTGCACGGGACTTGGCAAGAGCAAGCGTCCAGCCAAGGAGGGCACGTGAGCCGTGGCTGGCGGAAGCTAGGTCGTCTCCTGAGACTGGCGCTGTGCTGCACGGACAGAAGGATCGGGGTTCTGTTAGCCGGGAAGGGGGAAGGGTCGGCAAGAAACACATCTGCCACAGTAGGACAAGGGGCAACATCTGCGATCTTTACTAATGTCACAGCCGGGCAGCGCCCAGTCGTTACTGACAAAGCCTGGGCGCTCCAGCACCTTGTGTGCCCCTTTGATGCATTGTGGGGAGAAGAGCTGGTGCTGAGGAAGAGCAAAGGAGAGGAGGGCGCTCAGCCGTGGAAACTCACCAGCCCCTGTATTCACCAGCCCCTGATATTCACCAGCCCCTGCAAAGTGTTGCAATATTTTAGAACTGGTGTGGCTGACAGAGGGGCCCTACTCCAGAACCCCATAAAGCCAATCAAGAGCCCAGCTTTGTCCCCCATTTTCTCTGGGACTCCCTAGGGCTGCACAAGAAGGCAGAACGTTTGGCACATGAGGAAGCAGGCTTGGGCGGGGGGAGATAATTCGAGATGCCTGGGGTGGGGGGTTATGGTGGCTTCTTAGCATTGAGCACATGCCTCTACCTTACCTACAATAATAATATAGCAGCAATCTGTCCGTTGTCCCTCTGTGCAGGGCCTTGTTCTAAGCACATTCCACGTCTTAACACACAACTTAATATGCAGGTATATACGTTATATAGGTACATAAACAGTATAGATACAGTGTAACAGGTAGATACTGTTATTGGCACCATTATGTAGAGGAGGAAGCTCTTAGAAAATTAAGTGCTTTGGGGGCGCCTGGGTGGCTCAGTCCGTTAAGCATCAGACTTCCGCTCAGGTCATGATCTCCTGGTTCATGAGTTCGAGCCAGGAACTCTGTGCTGACAGCTCAGAGCCTGGAGCCTGCCTCAGATTCCGTGTCTCCCTCTCTCTCTGCCCGCCCTCCCCAAATAAATAAACATTAAAAAAAATTTTTATTTTTTATTTTTTATTTATTTTTTTTACTATTATTTTTATTTTATTTTATTTTATTTTACAAATAGTTTATTGTCAAATTAGTTTCCACATAACACTCAGTGCTCATCCCCACAAGTGCCCTCCTCCATGCCCATCCCCTCTCCCCCCCACATCCATCAGTCCTCAGTTTTTGTCAGCATTCAAGAGTCTCTCATGGTTTGCTAAAAAAATTTTTTAAATAAACATTTAAAAATACTTTAAAAAAAGAAACTAAGTGTTTTGCCTAGGGCAGTGGTTCTCAACTGGGTGATTTTTTGGCCCTCAGGGGACATTTGGTGGTACCTAGAGACATTTGGGGTTGTCCCAACTCAGGGGAAGGAATGCTACTGGCATCTAGAGGCTAGAAGAGCTGCTGCCCAGCCCTCTACGATCCTGGGGACAGCCCCTCACAACCAAAGATTGTCTCGGCAAAAACTTCAGTAGTGCCAAGGTCAAGAAACACTCTTAGAGACACTTGCACCTGTGACCCTGAAGGCACGTACGAGCCGGGTCACAGCAGCAGTGAGTACTAGTCCTCACACTGGAGGTGGCGCCCATGTCCCTTAAGAGTGGAACAGATACAAGTACTCTTGTTTTTTCATGTAATGGATGAAATTAACAAACAATAGCTGTCTGTATCAAAATGGGTGAATCTTGGGGCGCCTGGGTGGCTCAGTCGGTTAAGCATCCGACTTCGGCTCAGGTCATGATCTCATAGTTCGTGGGTTCGAGCCCTACATGGGGCTCTGTGCTGACAGCTCAGAGCCTGGAGCCTGCTTCAGATTCTGTATCTCCCTCTCTCTCTGACCCTCCCCTGCTCACGTTGTCTCTCTCTCTCTCTCAGAAATAAATAAAACATTTAAAAAAAATTAAAAAAAACCAAAATGGGTGAATCTTATCAATGTTGAATGAAAGAAGCAGGTCATAGAAGGATACATGTTGTATCTTTACATTTATATAAAGTTCAAAAGCAGGGTCGCCTTGCTGGCTCAGTTGAAAGAACATGTTACCACTCTTATCTCAGGGTCAGGGTTGTGAGTTGTAAATTCAAGCCCCAGGTCGGGCGTAGATATTACTGAAAATAAAGTTTAAAAAAAAGTTCAGGGGCGACTGGGTGGCTCAGTCGCTTAAGCGTCCGATTTCAGCTCAGTTCATGATCTTGCAGTCTGTGAGTTCGAGCCCCGTGTCGGGCTCTGTGCTGACAGCTTGGAGCCCGGAGCCTGCTTCCGATTCTGTATCTCCCTGTCCCTCTGCTCCTCCCCACCTCAAAAATAAATAAACATTTTAAAAAATTTACAAAAAGTTCAAAAGCAAAGAACCCATATATATATATATATAAATATATATATATAAATTACAAAACTTCAGGATTTTGGTTTTCTATCGGTAGGATGGAAGGAAAAAGATAGGGAAGGACTCACAATGGGCTTCTAAGGGACCAGTAATGTTTTATTCCAGAACTTGGTTGGTGGACCCATAAGTACTTATTTTATTATTATTATTATTATTATTATTATTATTATTATTTGAGAGATAGAGGGGAAGAGCACAAGTAGGGGAGGGGCAGAGAGAGAGATGGAGAATCTTAGGCAGGTTGCACACTCAGTGTGGAGTCTGATGTGGGGCTCAGTCCCATGACTCTGGGATCATGACCTGAGCCAAAATCAAGGGTCAGGTGCTCAATCGACTGAGCCACGCTGGCGCCCCTATTTTTGTTCAAAAGTAAACACACAGGGGTGCTTGGGTGGCTCCCTCAGTTAAGCATTTGACTTTGGCTTAGGCCATGATCTCATAGTTTGTGGGTTCAAGCCCCATGTCGGGCTCTGTGCTGATGGCTCGGAGCCTGAAGCCTGCTTCAGATTCTGTATCTCTCTCTCTGCTCCCCTCACCCACCTCTGTTGACACTCTGTTGTCTCTCTCTCAAAAGTAAACATAAAAATTTTTTTAAAAAAGTAAACACATACACACACACAGTCATTGACATGTAGGGTTTCCCAGGAAACAGACTCTGAGCCAGGGGTCTGCAGAACGAGTGGGTGGTTAGTGGGGAGTGCTCTCTAGGGCACCCGTGTGGGGAAGGGAGACGTCAGGATGGCACTGGGAGAGGCTGATACGGTTGCAACAAGGGCCTCAGTCCATCCTGGGGGGAACCCAGAACTGGGAACTGGGATGGCCTCCTGCGTTGTCCCTAACTGAGGCACAGAGCCAGGCTTTCGCACCTCTTAGTAACCAGACACAGAATGAGGGCTGCGCCTCGGTAAGAGGCATGAGCTTGAGCAAGATGGCTCTCTAAACTGAGGGCGCTGTCCAGAGGCTCCACCGGCCGCCCTGAGCCGCCAACATTCTTGACACCCGGTGGAAAGAACGCTTCCATCCTGAAGAGGGGGATCTGAGCCCCATAGCAGAGCATCCACTTCAGCTTTCTACCTATGACAATTCTGCAGTAAAATTGCAAAAGAAAATCAGGGGTCCTGGGCGGCTCAGTCAGTTGAGCGTCCAATTCTTGATTTCGGCTCAGGTCATGAGCTCATGGTTCATGGGATCAAGCCCTGCATTGGGCTCTGTGCTGATAGCTCGGAGCCTGCTTGGGATTCTCTCTCTCCCTCCCCCCACCCCACACCCCTGCCCGACTCTCACTTACTTGTACACACACACACTCTCTTTCAAAATAAATAAATAAACATTTTGAAAAATAATGAATTTTTTGAATTTAAAAGAAAATCTATTAATGTAATATACCATAGTAACTCATTACAGGGACACGTGGCTGGCTCAGTCTGTAGACCATCTGACTCTTGATCTCAGGGTCACGAGTTCAAGCCCCATATTGGACATGGAGCCCACTTAAAAACAACAACAATAACAATAAAACCCCCCACAAATTATAGACGAAAAATCATTGGATGGAATTCAACACTCTTTTATAAGAAAACTTCTGTGACCAACTAGAGATAAAAGGGAATTGTCAACCTGATGTAAGGAGCCTGCTTGTGACAAATATCTAAGCTAATTAAAAAATTCCCTGTAAAGAACCAAGAGGAGATTTTAGCAGGTCTGCCGGATGTAAGACCAACAGGCAAAAAAAAATGAATAGCACCCTGATAATAAAAGCAACGACGTTCAGAACGTGTAATTCGTAGAAAAGACTCCATTCTCCTATACAATAGCAAAGTAAGGTGCATGGGCCAAATGCCAAGAAAAGATGTCAGAGCTCATTTTGGAATAAATGATGAGACTTAATTAAAGGATGACAGAGGTGACCTAAGCAAGGAGACAGATACTGTGTCGTAGTTAAGGTGAATGAATTAGACCAGGCACAGGACAACTATTGCAAGATTCCACTTATGCGAGGTGCCTGTAGGCAAATTTATAGAGAGAGCAAGTAGAGTAGAGGGGTTGGGGGGAGGGGGAATGGGGAGTTAGTATTTAATGGGTACATGAATTAATTAATCCATTAATTAAAATGCTTGGGATGATGACAAAGTTCTGAAAATGGAGGATATAGGTTCTACCATGTTGTAAATGTACTTAATGCCACTGAATTGTACACTTAAAAATGGTTAAGGGGTGCTTGGCTGGCTCCGTTGGTATGACTCTTGATCTCAAGGTTGTAAGATCGAGCCCTACATTTGATGTAGAGAATACTAAGAAAGAAAGAAAGAAAGAAAGAAAGAAAGAAAGAAAGAAAGAAAGGAAGGAAGGAAGGAAGGAAGGAAGGAAGGTTAAAATGGAAAATTTGTTTTTTTAAATAAAAATTTTTTAAATTTTTTAAAAAATTTATTTCAGAGAGACAGAGAGAAAGACAGCATGAGCAGGGGAGGGTCAGAGAGAGAAGGAGACACAGAATCTGAAACAGGCTCCAGGCTCTGAGCTGGCTGTCAGCACAGAGCTTGATGCAGGGCTTGAACCCACAAACCGTGAGATCATGACCTGAGCCAAAGTCGGACGCTCAACCAACTGAGCCACCCAGGTGCCCCTAAAATGGAAAATTTGTTATGTTTTGGCCATGATCCCTGAAGGAACTATGCAAAAAAAAAAAAAAAAAAACCCTAAAAACAATTAGATAGCTGTAAATCGATTTGGATGTATACAAAATGTAATGTTGAGTGAAAACAAGCAAGCAGCAAAAGGTACGTGAATAATGACATTCTCTGTGAAGATTAGGATTCTCTGTGAAAATCTGGCTAGCTGTAATAGATACTCAAAATCACAGTAATTTGAACAAGACAGAACTTTATTTCTCTCTTCGGGAAAATTCTGTTGTAGGCTCTGCAGGTGGGGCATGATGGCTCTGCCGTGGTCTAGGACCCAGGCTGTTGCGGGGCTTCTCATTCTGCCGACCTTAGGGTGTGGCTCTTGTCCTCATGGCCCACGGTGCGGTGCCAGACGTCACATCCACCTTCCAGGGAGCAGGAATTCTGAACAGGTGGGGCGCCTAGGCGGCTCAGTCGACTAAGCATCCGACTTCGGCTCAGGTCATGATCTCAGGGTTTGTGGGTTCAAGCCTCGTGTCAGGCTCTGCGCTGACCCCTCAGAGGCTGGAGCCTGTTTTGGATTCTGTGTCTCCCTCTCTCTCTGCGCCTCTCTCCTGCTTGTATTCTCTCTCTCTCTCTCTCCAAAATAAATAAACATTAAAGAGAAAGAAAAGAATACTGAAGGGGTGCCTCGATGGCTCAGTCTGTTAAGTGTCCGACTTAGGCTCAGGTCATGATCACACGGTCCATGGGTTTGAGCCCCACGTTAGGCTCTGTGCTGACAGCTCAGAGCCTGGGGCCTGTCTTCGGATTCTGTGTCTCCCTCTCTCTCTGGCCCTCCCCTGATCACACTGTCTCTATCTCTCTCAAAAAAAAAAAAAAAAAAGAAAAGAAAAAAGAAAAGAATACTGACAAGGATTCATCTCAGAGGAGTTGCACACGTCTCTTTCCTTTACATGCTATTAGCTGGGGCTTAGTCACATGACCATGCTTGGCTCCAAGGGAAACTGGGAAACGTGGTTTTTATTGATTTATGCAAAAAAGAAGTTTTAATGTTTATTTATTTTGGGGAGAGAGAGAGAGAGAGAGAGAGAGAGAGAGACAGTATGAGCAGGGGAGGTGCAGAGAGAGAGGGAGACACAGAATCTAAAGCAGGCTCCAGGGTTTGAGCTGTCAGCACAGAGCCTGACTGGGGCTCGAACATACGACTCATGAGATCATGACCCAAGCTGACATCAGACACTTAGCTGACTGAGCCACCCAGGTGCCCTGGAGAATATTGCCATCTTAACAATACTAAGTCTTCCAATCGGTAAACATGGGGGTATCTTTCCATTTTTTTAAATCTTTTTTAATTTCTTCCAGCAATATGGCAATGTTCAGTAGTTTTCAGTGTACAAATCTTTCACATCTTTGGCTAAATTTATTCTTACGTATTTTATTCATTGTCATGCTGCTGTAAATGCAGTTGTTTTCTTAATTTATTTTCAGATGATCACTGGTAGTGTATAAAAATTCAAGAGGCACCTGGGTGGTTCAGTTGGTTAAGTGTGTTACTCTCGATCTTGACTCAGGTCGTAGTCTCATGCTTTGTGAGTTTGAGCCCCACATTGGGCTCACTGCCATCAGTGCAGAGTCCGCTTCTGATCCTCTGTCCTCGCTCTCTGCCCCTACCTTGATCACACACTCTCCTCTCAAAATTAAACATTTAAAAATTAACGAATTAAATTAAAAGAATTTTTACAAATTCAAGTGAAAATTGTACCTTGATCTTGTAATCTACAAGTTTCCTGCATTCAAGTCTTAGCTCTAATAGTTTGTGAGCGGGTGTCGCTCCTTTAGAACTCCAAATTATTTAAAAATTCTCATTCAAACGTTTCATCCAGAAGGGTTGGGTGCAATAAGGGACAAAAGCATTTTCATAAAAAAACATTTTTATAAAACTTAATGAGAAAGACACACCTATCCAGGAATTGGTCAGGGTGAGAAACGGGATCTTCTTCTTCTTCTTTTTTTAACATTTATTTATTGTTGAGAGGCAGAGAGAGACAGAACACGAACAGGGGAGGGGCAGAGAGAGAGAGATAGACAGACAGACACAGAATCTGAAACAGGTTCCAGGTTCTGAGCTGTCAGCACAGAGCCTGATGCGGGGCTTGAACCCACGAACCACGAGATCATGACCTGAGCTGAAGTCTGACGCTTAAATGACAGAGCCACCCAGGCGCCCCGAGAAACGGAAACTTCAACAAGTTTCAGAAACATTTAATACAACCCCCTACCCCTTTGGTCCTGAGCATTTAGCCGGCGAGTAGCCTGGAAAAGACCACTCTCAGGGCGCCTGGGCGGCTCAGTCGGTTAAGCGTCCAACTTCGGTTCAGGTCATGATCTCACGGTTTGTGGGCTCGAGCCCCGCATTGGGCTCTGTGTTGACAGCTCAGAGCCTGGAGCCTGCTTCATATTCTGTGTCTCCCTCTCTCTCTGACCTTCCCCTGCTTACGCTGTGTCTCTCTCAGAAATAAATAAAAAACATTGAAAAAAAAAAAAAGATCACTCTCATCCTGAGGACAGCGGCATTTACTCATCGGGCTGCCTTCTCGAAGTGCGCGTATCAGGGGAAAGAAGAGGAAAGTGGAGAGACTATGAGCTCATTGGTGCAAACCGCAGCTAACGGAGAAAACATAGAACACAAGGCGACAGCAGGACATTTGCCGCTGGAGGGGTCCAGGGTCCAATCTGTGAGGAGCAGCTTTGGGCAGGGATCACAAGCTAGAACTGCCTTAGAAGTTCGGATCCGCACCAGAAACGTGGAGCTGAACGGTACCTTGATTTTAGACGGTCCCACTAAAAAAGAAGCCTCTTCCTGTCGGCACGCTTATGTGTCCCAGGCGGTCCAGCCGGCATCCAGCGTGTTTGCACAGCTCGGGGTCCCACAGAGGGGCCTCTTAAATCTGCCAGCGTCCCCAGTGGAGCCTTGTTCCTGGAGGGCGCGCCCGCTTTCCGCGGAGCACAGCTTGTGCTGGGGAAGACTCAGTCCACCGCAGACGGTATCAGGTTTGGGCTTAGAGGCAATAAGGAGTTGTGCAATCAGGAATCCAGACAAGCCAGTGGCTTTTCTTTGGAAGCGGCAGAGCTCTGGGGAAGAACCAGAAGTTCTTGGTCCAAGTCCAAACGATGAGAAGAGCTTTCCCAAGCCCTTTGTACCTTGTCAGTCTTAGAGCTCGAATTGGCCTACTGGAAAGGA
This sequence comes from Hyaena hyaena, assembly GCF_003009895.1. Classification (NCBI taxonomy): domain Eukaryota; kingdom Metazoa; phylum Chordata; class Mammalia; order Carnivora; family Hyaenidae; genus Hyaena; species Hyaena hyaena. Next base: position 8,213,203 of record NW_024080641.1, on the reverse strand, counting down.
CACGGTACCGCGGGACAGTGAGAAGCCGGGGCCCCGCCTGGGTGGCTCAGCCGCTTGAGCGTCCGACTTCGGCTTAGGTTGTGATCTTGCGGTTTGTGAGTTCGAGCCCCGTGTCAGGCTCTGTGCTGACAGCTCGGAGCCTGGAGCCTGCTTCTGATGCCCTGTCTCCCTCGCTCTCTCTCCCCCTCCCCCTGCTCATGCTCTGTCTCTCTCTCTCTCAAATAAATAAACATTAAAAAACAAAAACAAAAACAGAAGACAAGTCACAGTTTGAGGAAAAAAATATTCAAAAGAGATATCTGATAAAGGATTGTTAGCCAAAATACATAAAGAATGCCTAAAACTCAGGGCGCCTGGGTGACTCAGTCGGTTAAGCATCCGACTTCAGCTCAGGTCATGATCTCACGGTTCATGGGTCAAGCCCCGCGTCGGGCTCTGTGCTGACAGCCAGCTCGGAGCCTGGAGCCTGCTTTAGATTCTGTGTCTCCCCCTCTCTTTGCCCCTCCCCCACTTGCCCTCTGTCTCTCTCTCTCTCAAAAATAAATAAACTTAATACATTTTAAAACTGTTTCAAAGGCATTATTCGCCTGCAGACCGAAGATGGCCTCTGTTTTCATGTTGTCTCCTTTTCTCCAAAGTCTCCAATAGGCAACGGTAGCAAATACCATCATTTACGGAGCCTTGTACTCATTCTATTTTCAATACCTCCACTGGCGGCAAAAACAAGAGAGTGTCACACACACACACACTCCCTATTTCTTGCAACTTTCCCTGCAACAGACCCGGATGATCCGTCGAGTGTACACTACAAGCACACAACGTGTTACGGTTTTGCATTCTCTCACGAGATGGTCTGCGGGGTGTGTGGGGGGCGGGGCACTAGGGGCGGCAGAGGAGAGGCTCAGGAAATCAGTTTATTACACTCACAGGTCCCAGAGACGGGAGGGGTGTCGCGCAGGGCCGCATGGGGAAGACGTGGCGTGACCAGGGGGCGGGAGGCAAGATCTAGGGGAAGGGTTAAGCCATGACTTTTCCTGGGGTTTCCGCGGGAAAGGCAGGGCAGGGTGAAACCATTCGGGACTGGTCAGTGTGCCTGATTCCACGACTCAGGCTACAGGGTGGTCGCTAGTTGCCTGGCGCCCAGCCCCGGGGTGTGAAGCGGAGGAATATTGCCTCCGGGGGCGCTGGGGCCAGATGGAGGGGGTCTGGCTCTGGACGGTTTGTCTTCGTCACAAAGGTGTGCCCCGGCTGCGTCCTTTGCCGTCTCTAGGAACTGGCGCACTGTCTCGCCCCCCAGAAAGGTCCTTTAGGCTCTCAAGCTAATAAACAGAAAACAGACACGTGTACACGTGGGTATATATACATATACACAGAGACACCGACCACGGACTATTTTAATCATACATCCGGATGAAATGGCCGTTTATACAAAGCCAATTTTCAAATGTCCCCTTTTCTTTGAGATATAATTGATGGGTAGCGGTGTATTATAAAATTTGCCCCCTTCCCCCACCTCATTACAAGTTTACTCAAATCCCTAAAAGTAAATTCAGCACTTGGGCGCCTGGCTCAGTGGGGAGGGCGTGCGAAGCTTGATCTCAAGGTCGTGAATTCAAGGCCCATGTTGGACATGGAGGAAGGAAGGAAGGAAGGAAGGAAGGAAGGAAGGAAGGAAGGAAAGAGAGAAAGAAGGAAGGAAAGGGAGAAAGAAGAAAGGAAAGACAGAGAGAGAAAGAAAAAAGGAAGGAAATAAGGAGAGAGAAAAGAAAAAAAAGGAGAGAAAGAAGGAGAGAGAGAATGAAAAGAAAGAAAAGACAGGGAAAGAAACAGAAAGAACACAGGAAAGAAAGAAAAGACAAAAGAAAGAAGGAAGTGGAAAGAAAAAGAAGGAAAGAGAGAAAGAAAGGGAAAGAGAAAGGAAGAAGGAAAGAGAAAGAAAAAAGGAAAGAAAAGAAAGAAGAAAAAAGGAAAGAAAGAAAAGAAGAAAAGAAAAGAAGGAAGCAAAGAAGGAAAGAAAGAAAGAAAAAGAATTTAGCCTTTAATTCATCATTTACCAGGTTAACATCAAGGCGGCTCAGAGCGCCAGGCTGGGTAGGAGGGGCTGCGGTGGCCCCCAGGCTGAAGGGCTGGCAAGTTTCTTTTCCACCTTTCCCCACGGCCTTCCCGAAACCTCTGATCACCCTGGGAATGACCTTAACCAGCTGTCCTTGCGCTTAGAAAACACAAGGCAAACTTTCAAACCTTTCAGGTCAACTAAAGTCTGTCTTTAGGGAATTCGGCTCCTTTCTCCTCCCACCCAACTACAAACTAACATTATCGTCCATTTTTTAAAACATTTTATTTATTTTTGAGAGAGAGAAAGAGAGCACGTGCAGGGCAGGGGCAGAAAGCGAGGGGGACAGAGGATCTGAAGCGGGTTCTGTGCTGACAGCACAGAGCCTGACGTGGGGCTCGAACTCACCAACTGTGAGATAATGACCTGAGCTGAAGTCAGAAGCTCAACTGACTGAGCCACCAGGTGCCCCATGTTTATCATCTTTGATCCCAAACTCACTTGGGAGACTGCTGGGGCCTTTTGTCCCCCTGCCTGGGCGAAAGTGGAAAACACCCAAGGTGTCACCAGGCTGAGTTATTTTCTTCACGGTGGCTGCACCTGCCCGAGTCCGCAAGGGGGTCCCAGGAGCCTGCCCCCAAGGGTTGGGCCTATTGTTTTAATTCCACAGGTGACTTTTACCTCTTACAAGAGCCAGCACCTAGGCTGTTTGAGAGTGACGCCATGGCCATCCCTCACCCCCTCCCTTTTACCCAGATAGTTCCGCCACTGTGTGTGTGTGTGTGTGTGTGTGTGTGTGTGTGTGTGTGTGTACAATCCCAAGATGACCCGCGTGCTCAGGTATTTGCCAGAAACACTCATGAAGCTCAGTATATAGTTATACTCACTCCCGAGACTGACCTCAGGGGTACAGCTGGACGCACGGCTAGATAATAAGGGGAAAAGACACAGACAGAGCCTGGAAGAATCCATGTGCCCATTCCTTGTGTCCCCTCCCTTCCCCGAGGGGCCACGCAGAGTGTACTCTGGACCCAGCAGGTGTGTGATGTCCCAGGAAGCTCATCAGAGACTCAGCACCCTGGGGGTTCACGGGGGCTCAGTCACAGAGGCACTTTCTGTCTGGCTCGTATCCAAATTCCAGGCTCCCAGAATGAAAGCAAGTGTTTGGCATAAACCATACTAAATATTTGCGCAACAAGCCACCCTTACTGGTTAGGTAATGGCGGGGAGAACTTCCAAAATTCACTTTCCCAGATGCCAGCCATGAGCCAACGTTACAATCAGGGCTCTCTCTCACTCTTTAAAAAAAAAAAAAATTTTAACGTTTATTCATTTTTGAGAGACAGAGAAAGAGTGCGAGCAGGGGAGGGCGGGGAGAGAGAGGGAGACACAGAATCAAAGCTGAGTTGTCAGCACAGAGCCAGGCATGGGGCTTGAACCTACGAGCCATGAGATCATGACCTAAGCTGAAGATGGGCATTTAACAGACTGAGCCACCCTGGCGCACCACAATCAGGCCTTCCTAAGGAGAGGCCAGCTAGGTTTGCTTTTTGGGGACAGTCACTGGAATGACGTGACCATCACGGTTTGCTTTGCTGTATTGTGGTCCTACAGGAGAGTGACCCCATACGTACAGAATACACACTCAAGAGCTTTGCAGTGATATTGGAGATGTGTTACATATTTCAGGGGGAGTTGCATGGAGGTTACGGTGCTCTTCTCTTTGCTTTTGTTTATTCTCAAATAAACATGAGAATATTCACGAATTCTCCGTGACAAAATAAAATAAGCAACACTCTGTTGGCAAAGACACCTTGTAAATGTGGTTATTTCTAGAGGCGCCGGGCTGGCTCAGTTCTTCAGGGTTGTGGGTTCAAGCCCCACCTTGGGTATAAAGGTCTCTTTAAATAAATAAATAGGGGTGCTTGTGTAGCTGAGTCAGTTAACCATCCAACTCTTTTTTTTTTTTTTATGTTTATTTATTTTAGGAGACAAAGAGGCGTGGGATGAGGCAGGGAGGGGCAGAGATAGGAGACAGAATCCCAAACAGGCTCCAGGCCCTGAACTGTCAGCACAGAGCCCGATGTGGGGCTTGAACCTACAAACTGTGAGATCATGACCTGAGCTGAAGTCAGACGCTGAACCGACTGAGTCACCCAGGCACCCCAAGCGTCCAACTCTTGATCTCCATTCAGGTCTTGATCTCCGGGTTGTGAGTTCAAGCCCTGTGTTGGGCCCCACGCTAGGAGTGTGAAGCCTACTCAAAAAATACATCCAAACAGGGGCGCCTGGGTGGCTCAGTCAGTTAAGCATCTGACTTCGGCTCAGGTTGTGATCTCGCTGTTCATGAGCTCGAGCCCGGTGCTGACAGTGCAGAGCCTGCTTGGAGACTCTCTCTACCCCTACCCCAAATGCACTTTCAAAATTAAATAAACTTAAAAAATGCATAAATAAATAAACAAATAAACAGATTAGCTCTGGGAGGGGAGGGAAACTGCATTAGAGGGCACTTTCACGTTTGTCTTCGTGTATTTCTTCTAACACACGTGCACTTGGAAAAGAAGAACGACAGGGGCTCCTGGGCGGCTTAGTCGGTTGAGTGTCTGACTTTGGCTCAGGTCATGATCTCGTGGTTTGGGGGTTCGAGCCCCGCGTCGGGCCCTGTGCTGACAGCCAGGAGCCTGGAGCCTGCTTCAGATTCTGTGTCTCCCTCTGTCTCTGCCCCTCCCCAGCTCACGCTCTTTTTCGGTCTCAAAAATAAATAAAACATAAAAAAAAAAAAGAACTACAGATAAGCAAAATAAACACAAAGTCACCACTACCAGAGTAGCACTGTAGTAGCCCTGTAACCTGGTAGTTCATAGGCTTTTTTTTTTTTTTAATCTTAAGTAAGCTCTACGCACAATGGACGGCTTGAACTCACGACCCTGAGATCAAGAGTCGTGCGCTCTACTGAATGAGCCAGCCAGGCACCCCTACAGTTAATATTCTCATTCTGCATATATACACCTACCTACCCACCTGTATGCACATGCACAGCCAGAAGGTACTCCAGGATATAAACACATGCAGGCACACGTGTGTGCATAAAGTATCATTTAACTTGGACACACACAGGTAGGTGTATACATACAATATATGTGCCAACGTTAAATTAAATCGTATGGCTGCTTGGGGCTCCTGGGTGGCTCAGTTGGTTAAGCATCTGACTTCGGCTCAGGTCATGATCTCACGGTTCATGGGTTCGAGCCCCATGTCGGACTCTGCCCTCACAGCTCAGAGCCTGGAGTCTGCTTCGGATTCAGTGTCTCCCTCTCTCCCTGCCCCTCCCCCGCTAGTACTCTCTCTTTCACTCAAAAATAAATTTTAAAAAACATTAAAAAATTATATGGCTGCTTTTTTTTTTAAGCGATGCTCTCTACTTTTCCCTTCCTGTAAATGTTTTTCATAGTCCTCATGTCCAAATTCCCCCAGTTGACCCGAAAATATTCTCTAGAGCTGAATGGTCCAAACCTGTCTCTACTTCAGGCCCACACGCGCCATCTGGTCATGACTCTCAGGTCTGTTTCAACCTGTCACAACTCCTTTTTTAAGAAACTGGCAAATACAGCCACTTCTGGGCGTATCTGGTTGCTTCTTTGCTTGTGTTTCGCTTCTACAGAAAGATGGGGCTGAAGGCCTGACCTCTCGAATGAGCACTTCCTGGTGGGAAACGGGGAGACACACTTCATGTGGATCACAGCCGACCCAGAGCATTAAGGGGCGCTTGGCTGGCTGGCTGGCTGAGTAGAGCATGCAACTCTTGGTCTCAGGGTTATGAGTTCAAGCCCCACGCTGGGTGTACAGCTTATTTAAAAATAAAATCTTGGGGCGCCTGGGTGGCTTAGTAGGTTGAGCGTCCGACTTTGGCTCAGGTCATGATCTCGTGGTTCATGAGTCTGAGCCCCGCAAGGGGGTCTCTGCTGTCAGGGCAGAACCTGTTTCGAATCCTGTCCCCCTCTCTGCCCCTCCCCCAATTGCGCACACTCCCTCTCTCTCAAAAATGAATATTTAAAAATAAAATAAAATAAAAATAAAATCTTAAAAAAAGAGAGAGACCTAGAGCATCTCACTGCCCCACCAGGAGTGAGTGAGTCATGACCCTGGACTGGCGTGAGGACAGCCTCATCCTGGGTCCATCTAGAAAGTCACAGGACACCTGGGTGGCTCAGTTGGTTAAATGTCTGACTTCGGCTCAGGTCATGATCTAATGGTTCAGGAGTTCAAGTCCCACGTTGGGCTCTGTGCTGACTGCCAGCTCAGAGCCTGGAGCCTGCTTCAGATTCTGTGTCTCCCTTGCTCTCTGCCCCTCCCCCACTCATGCTCTGCCTCCGTCTCCCTCTCAAAAATAAACACACATTAGAAAGTCACACACGTATTGTCATTGTGGTTAAAAGAACTGAGGCACTTTGGCAAAATTACAAATTTATTACATATGACTGGCAGATAGCCATTGCTGATATATTATTATCCCAACGTTCATGAAACTTTTCAAAGTAAAAAATAATTGTACACACCGCACGATCACAGGGTCCTTGAGGACCTCCAAACATTTTCTGAGCCAGGTGACTTTTCAACTGCGAGAACTGGCCCCAGCCTTGAAGCTTCAGGAGGTTACATCTGCCGCCCAATGTGGCTGGTATTTTCCCAGCCATAAGGACAAGATTCTACTTCAGAGATGAGGGGGGCTCCCCAAAGGGATCAGTAGCACCCTCGAAGCAGAAACAAGAGACAAGGGGAGAATGGACCGGGGTTGACTCAGAGGGCCTCTGGGGTGAGGGCGAAGAGCCCTCTCCAGGACCAGTCACCCCGTGTCGTCCCCCCTGCCCCACAGGAAGGACCGCCATACAACAGCAGTAGGTAGGTCTGACAATAGAACCTTCTTCTAGTAGTTTCCAGAGCCTACTAGAAGAGGGGACCCAGCAGCAGCCTCAAATGGACTCTGAAGTACCCGGGATGCCAGGAGGTACCTGCCCTTGGTTAATGAGAGGTCCTGGCCAGCGGTCCCAGGTCCCGGAAGGCATCGGTCAGGTCGTTTTGCAAGGATAGCCCTTGGCTAAGACAGGCGGGCCCGCACGACCACGCTGGAGTTGGTCACTCGGGCTCCGTAGTGACCGGCCCAGAACTGTGTGTCCTGGCCCCAGTGTTCGAAGGACACAAAGCGGACACCTGTCTTGATGTCGGAGAACACGTGGGTGACCTGTGGGTAAAGAAGAGATCAGCCCTGTGTGCCTTCTTCTCGAAAGCTGAGCAGGGCTTTCTGGCGGATTGAATCACCTGCTTCTCATTCTAATTCCTGTCCCCTTGAGTCAGGGTGGGTCTCTTTGTGACGCAGGGCGTGGCAGAAATGAAGCTAAGTGACTGTCACCGGGTGACTTTCTAGGTCAGAAAAGGCAATGCAGCTTCTCTTGGATTCTCTAGAACCCTCTTAGTGGGATCCTGAGCCACCGGTAAGCAGAGTCTGGCTGCCCTGAGCTGGCCACGCTTTGAGGAAATCTAAACCAGCCCAGGGAGAGACATCGCACAACGATGCCTCTGGGACTAAATGAAGCCTCCAGATGCTGTTCACACACACACACACACACACACACACACACACACACACACACACCCCCCACCCTGCCCTTCAGCTCCAGCCATTGTCTGAATGCAACTACCAGAGAGACTAGACCACAAGCACCCAACAGAGCCCTCCTTGTAGAAACCACGGGGCACCTGGGTGGCTCAGTCAGTTGAGCGTCTGACTTCAGCTCAGGTAATGATCTTGTGAGTTCGAGTCCCATGTCCCGCTCACTGCTGTCAGCGCAGAGCCCACTTCGGACCCTCTGTCCCCCTCTCTCTCTGCCCCTCCCCTGCTCGCTCCCTCGCTCATGGAAGCACTCTCTCTCAAAACTCAGCATTAAAAAAAAAAAGAGGGGCGCCTGGGTGGCTCAGTTGGTTAAGCGTCTGACTCCGGTTCGGGTCATGATCTCACGGTTCATGGGTTCGAGCCCTGCGGCAGGCTCTGTGTTGACAGCTCAGAGCCTGGAGCCTGCTTTGGATTCTGTGTCACCCTGCCCCTCCCCTGCTCATGCTGTCTCTCTCTCTCTCTCAAAAATAAAAAAATAAATAAAATATATAAAAATTAAAAAACCACAAGAAGTAATAAAATGATTGCTGTCGATGTTTGTTACGCAATAACCAGCCCAGCGCGACCCCCCCCCCCCGCCCCTGTCAGAGGCTTACCTGAAAGCAGACATTGTTGTTCCACTGCTGGATGGGAACAGGCATGGCGGAGAATTTGTCCAGGACCGTCTGGTTGGCATCTAGAAGCTGGACAAGGAGTCGGTACATACAGCCACTGTCGTGTCGGGCTCCCCACCTGTGGAAGGAGGGAGGCCTTGAAGTCGGGGCTTGCCCACCCCGGCTCCCTGGGGGTCTGCCTGCCTCCCCCCCCCCCATTAAACGGTCTCTCCACATATGCAAGTCAAAAATTTGCATATATAAATTTTGTAGCACAACTGGGTGTACCCTGGGACCTTGGCCCCACTTCAGACTCAATGGATCAGAACCTGCATTAAACTGAGCTCCGCAGCTGGTCCGCAAGCACATCGATTTTCTGAACAGTGAGCTGGAGCCCCGCTCTTCAAGGCACCTCCTCCCATATTATTAAGGGGACAATGGAAAGTGCTCATTCTATGTTTACATGGTGGCAAAAGATGTAGTAATGTCCAATGTGCATGCTGACATTTTACGTTTGTTTTTGAAAGAGAAAGACGGAGCATGAGCAGGGGAGGGGCAAAGAGAGAGGGAGACACAGAATCTGAAGCAGGCTCCAGGTTCCGAGCTGTCAGCACAGAGCCCGACGTGGGGCTCGAACTCATGAGCCCTGAGATCATGACCTGAGCCGAAGTCTGACGCTTCACTGAGTGAGCCAAAATCAAGAGTTGAACATTTAACCAACTAAGCCACCCAGGTGCCCCTGCATATTGACATTTTAAGAGATAATTCTCATGTCTGATATTTAAAAGGACCAGGGGAGGGGCGCCTGGGTGGCTCAGTCAGTTAAACAGCTGACTTGATTTTTTGGCTCAGGTCATGATCTCGAGGTTGGTGAGTTCGAGCCTTGTGTCAGGCTCTGGCTCTGCACGGACAGTGCCGGAGCCTGCTTGGGATTCTCTCACTCTCCCTCTCTCTCTGACCATCCCCTACTAGTGCTTTCTCTCTCTCAAAATAAACTTAAAAAAAAATAAAAGAACCAGGGAAATCTAAATATATTTAGCCATGGTGGGATACCCAGCAACATTAAACAAACACAAAACAGTGTCCATCAATGGTAAATGGATAAACTGCGGTATATTCACATACATAACAATGAAAGCATACTGACTGCAGTTACGTACACTTATGGATCTATTTAAAAACATGTCATTGAAAGAAGCCAGGGGCACCTCGGTGGCTCAGTGAGTCAAGCATCTGACTTCAGCCCAGGTCATGACCTCACAGTTCATGAGTTCGAGCCTTGCATCCGACTCTCCCTTCTTAGTGCAGAACCTGCTTCGGATCCTCTGTCTCCCCCTCTCTCAGCCCCTACCCCACTTGTGCTCTTTCTCAAAAATATTTATAAACATTAGGGGTGCCTGGGTGGCTCAGTCGGTTAAGCGTCTGACTTCAGCTCAGGTCATGATCTCACGGTTCGTGGGTTCGAGCCCCGCATCAGACTCTGTGCTGACAGCTAGTTCAGGGCCTGGAGCCTGTTTCAGATTCTGTGTCTCCCTCTCTCTCTGATCCTCCCCTGCTCATGCTGTCTCTCCCTCTCTCTCAAAAATAAATAAAATAGTTAAAAAAATATTTATAAACATTAAAAAAAAAAAGGAAGAAGCCAAATACAAAACATATACCTCAGGACTCTCTGTCTCGAGCACAAAAATGGACACAACATATCTACACTAACGAGTTCACAATGGCAACGACCCCTGGGTGTGTCCTGACCGGAAAGGGGCTGGTAACATGATGCCTTCTCTTTGTGATAACTCACCAAGCTGCACACCTAAAATATGTACACTTAAAAATAAAAAATACATACTTAAAAAAAATAAAACATGTATCTTTTGATGCTAGAAGTCAAAGTTTATAAATTAAGGGTAATGGACTGTAACAATACACAAATGAGTTTCTTCCTTCAGAGGCTTCACATTATTCTTAGAACTAGCTGTCTGCTCTCCGTCTCCCACACAGTTTTGTCCTCACGTAATAATGACATATTTTTATTTTCTCCTGACCTTTTGATTGTCCTTTCACACTGCTCTATGTCAACTGCCTACCAAAATATATATGTAAATAGAAATTGATAGGGGCACCTGGGTAGCTCAGTGGGTTAAGAATCTGACTCTTGATTTTGGCTCAGGTTATGATCTCATGGTTGTGAAATCAAGCTCTGTGTCCAGCTTTGGGCTGGGTGTGAAGTCTGCTTAAGATTCTGTGTGTCCCTTGGCCTCTGCCTCTCTCCTATTTGCACACGCTCTCTCTCTCAAAAAAAAAAGGGGGGGGCACGCTCTGGGTTGCTTAGTCAGTTAAGCGTCCGACTTCAGCTCAGGTCATGATCTCAAGGTTCATGGGTTCGAGCCCCACGTCGGGCTCTGTGCTGGCAGCTCAGAGCCTGGAGCTTGTTTCAGATTCTGTGTCTCCCTCACTCCCTGCCCCTTCCCTGCCCACACCCTCTCTCTCTCTCAAAAAAAAAAAAAACATTAAAAAAAATAATAAAGTAAGTGAATTTGTAAAAACTGAAATGTTAAGCAGTCATTTTGCCTGACTCTCTGGGAGCTGCTATGCCTGGGGGGACCACACACCATAGTGAGGGGCCTGCTTCTTCTGTACAACTGGCAGACTGTGAGCAAGGGCCAGGAAAGGATGCCCATATGATGCCCCCACCGGAGATGTGATGTGTAGCTGGTAATTTTTAGAACAGGGAACACAGCTGCAGCAGATCTGGAATTGGCCTCCCTTAAAAATTATCTGGGTCATGTGTCCCCTGGAAAGTCTTCAGGCACCCCAGTGTCAAGACCATCAGGACAGAGCATAATGAGCTCTGGAATCAGAGGAGGCTGAGCCTGATGCCAGGTCTCACCAAGCCTTAGCTGTGCCACCAGGGCAAATCACCTCCCTAAACCTTTCGACAGCTCCTGAAGCTCGGAAAGAACTGGCATCTTGAAATACACATTCTCACTGGATCAAGGCTCAAAAAAAAAAAAAAAAAAACCTGAAATGCTTTAACAGGTCACACTTACAAAGCGCTTGCTAGGAACTTGACGTGTAACCAACCCTACCTTGTAAAGAAAGGGAAACCCAAGCCCACTGTGACTTGCCCAAAGCCACAAAGTTGGCAGAGCCAGGTCTGGGCTCAGAAAGTCTGGATCCAGAAGGTAAACTTAGCTAACCATCTTCACTGCCTCCTCCCAAGGCAAGGAGCATCTCATTCACAGAGGAGACTGAGCGGGGCCAAGTCCTCTGTAATTGGATCCAATCTGGCATCTTGCAATCCAGTTCCACGGGGGGGGGGGGGGGGGGGGGGGGGGGGGGGGGGGGGGGGGGGGGGGAGGGGAGGAGTTAAGTCATTCAACTCCCTGATCTTCACTTTATCTATAATGGTCATGGCTGGGCGCGTGCAGTCAGGGCTGAGCAAAGGGCCGTTTTCATCATCATACTCACCAGTCAGAGACACAAATCTCAATCTTGCCACTATCTAGCAGCTCTGGCCACAGACCCTCCTCCTCCAAGTCCAAGACCTGCTTTTTGCGACACCAACTAGTGAAGAGGGAGAAAGGTCAGTCGAACAGGCAGGCAGGTCTTGCTCACCACGGCCCTGGCCCTTGTGGGGTAGGGGCTTTCACCTGAAGGAAGACACGAAGCAGGTCTGCGAGGGGGCCCCAGGCACCGTTGACCGGTTTACCTCCACCACCCAGCCGTCCCCACCGTGCTGCACCATCCATTTCCGGAGGCCTTCTGTTAAATAAAATAGGCTTGCGCCCAAGTTCCTCGCCCGCCCACCCGCCGGCCCCCGCCGCCCACCGGCCCCGATGAGGCCCCGCCCCCCGGCTCCCCGGAGGAGGACCCCCCACCCCAGCCTGCGCTCCCAACCCTGGCCGCAGGGGTTGCGGATGAGGTTGCGTCCGATCGGTCGGCGTTCGCAGAAGCGGCCCAGCAGGCAGGGCCGGCCATCGCGGGCGGGGGGCAGGCAGCTGCGGGCGAGCGGCAGCAGGGCGCCGTGGTCCCGGGCCAGAATGAGCAGCCACAGGGCCTGGCCGTCCACCAGCGCGCGCCAGCCCCGGCACACGCGGCGGCAGCACCCCAGCAGCGTGCGTGGCGGCACGTGGCTCAGCACCACCAGCAGCAGCTCGGGCGGCAGTTGGCTCAGGTCCAGCGCCTCCTCGGGTTCGGGCTCCGGCGCGGGGACCCGGGCGGGCCGGCCCCTGGAGGTCGAGGCGCCCATGTTCCCCGCCCCGCGCCAGGCCCGGAGGTGACTGCGGGAGGGTTAAGGTCAAGGAGGCAGGGGCCCGCAGCCTCGGCGGCGGCAGCGGCGCGCGCGCAGCCTCCGCCGGCCCCGCGCCGGCCCCGCCCCTGACCGCCGCACCCCCGGGCCGCCGGCCGCCCCCGCGGCCCTGCCACACCCCGCCTCCGTCCCCGGGTGGCGAGCCCCCAGCCTCCCAGTCCGTCCTTTCCAGCAGCCTCTCCACCCAGCTCCGCGCCCGGGCCGGCCAGCCCCCCGAGTCCCACCTTGGGTCAGTGCCGGGGCCAGTCGCCCGCTAGCCCTCACCTGTTCCCTCGCGCCCTCCTCCCCGCCTCCACTCTTTTACTCGCCGGCCCCTCCTTTCTTAGCCAGCCTTCCCACCCCCCCATCCTGTCCTCCCTCTGGCTGGCTGGTCTCCGCACTCCACTCCCTCCGGCCGCCCCCGGAACTCCCCCGCCCCCAGCCAGCCCCTCCCTCCCCACCCCGATACTTGCCAGACCCCCTGGGGTGTTTCCGCCGTGGGAGAACTACAGGTCCCGACCTGACGACGCAGACGGGAGAGGGGCGGAGGCCGCCGGGATCCCGGGCCCGTCCGCGCCCTCCCGCCTCTTGGAGTGTCCCCGACCCGGCCGGAAGACGCCTGGTGAGGAACAACTGCCGTTATTTTGGTCAGGCATCCGGGTGGGAGCTCACACCCGTTCACTCCTTTAAATATCCCCGTCACCTTTATGGCGGGGCAAGGTCAGCCCCATTTCACGGGAGAAAACAAGGGGGAGTAGGAGCCAAATGCATTATCTATTTGAACCCCAAAACGGGTGCTCTCACCAGAAATAACGCCAGCCAATCTTTACGGAGAGTTTTACTACCAATCAGAGTAGTAACCCCCGGAGGTAGGCACTGCCGTGTGCCCCTTCACAGGTGAGAAAACAGGCCGGCCGAGGCCAAGTGACTTGCTTTGTGGTCACCCGGCTAGCAGGTGACAGAGCTGGGATTTGAACCCGGGCGGTCTGGCTCAGAATCCCCTGCTTTAAACTTCTACTAAGCCCTGGGGCGCCTGGGTGGCTTAGTCGGTTAAGCGTCCGACTTTCGCTTAGGTCAAGATCTCGCGGTTCGTGGGTTCGGCCACTGTGCTCTCAGCTAGCTCAGAGCCTGGAGCCTGTTTCAGAGTCTGTGACTCCCTCTCTCTCTGACCCTCCCCTGCTCACGCTGTCTCTCTCTCTCTCCTAGAAATAAATAAAACACTGGAAAAATTTTTTAAAAAATTAAACCTCTCTACCAAGTCTGTCTAGGAAAAGAGAAGTGTAAGCCGCACATGGCGTTCTAAATATCAAGAAATAAAACCAGACATGGATCTGTGTCCATGTGGAGCTTACATGATGAACAGAAGACATAATAAGCAAATTGTAGAGTGTTGGGGAAATAATTGAAAATACAGTCTCCTGCCAACCCCGAAAAACCTCCATAAACAGAAAAGAATGAAGCAGTTTTATCATTAAGCGTTAAGCCAGACTACAATGCACCGTGGGCCACGATGAACAATAGACACGCCGTGTAAATTACATGGTGTGTCAGAAGGTAATTAATGCTGTGGAAGAATAGATTAGGGAGGGGAATAGGGCACCAGCAGCCTGGGTGGGAGACCCTTCATTCTGAAACATAGATTATTACACTGGCCTATTTCTTTTCAGTACCTACATCTTCAGTAAATGTGTGCAAACCTGTGCAAGAGTGGAACAGAGTAAGGAGCCCCCAGCTCCACAGTTACCCTCCCGGCCAATCTGGTTTCGACTCCACTCCCACCTGCTTGTTCACCGCCGCCTGCCAATTGGAAGCAAATCCTGGCCATTGCACCCTTCTGTCCCTAACCAAAATTATTGTTTTCACGGAATAAGTAGACTGTGGGAATCTTTTTGAGAATGAGCCTATGAAAAGTGGTTATGACCCAACCATATGGGCTCAAAAAAGTTCTTTTTTTGATTTTTAGAAAAAAACTTTACAAACTTAAAAATAGGATAAAAGGACACCATGGACAGCGAGATTCCTTCCATTCCCCAGTTCTTCTCCGAGGCAGTCTCTGTGACCTCCTGGAATTACATCCCAAGCTGTACTCTGATTAAAGAGAAAAACAGAGGCGCCTGAGTGGCTCAGTCGGTTGAGGGTCTGACTCTTGATTTCTGCTTAGGTTGTGGGATAGAGCCCTGCATTGGGCTCTGTGCTGAGCGTGGAGCCTCCTTAAGATCCACGCCCCCCCTCTCTCAAAGGAAAGAAAAGAAAAAAGAAGGGAAAGGGAGGGGAAGGGGCACCTGGCCGGCTCAATTGGTAACGAGTGCAACTCTTGATCTCAGGACTGTGAGTTTGAGCCCCGTGTTGGCAGTAGAGATTACTTAAAAATAAAATCTCAAAAGCAAAACGAAACAAAAACAAATATAAAGAAGTGCGTACCATCTAGGAGGTAAGGCAATGATTACAGAATAATGGCTGCCAGGAGGGTGGTGCTGTGCAAAGAACCCCAGGGGCCATTTGGGAAAAGTCACGGGTGTATTTTGGTGCCACAGTAATGGGGGGGGGAGGGTGTCGCTGGGAAGGTGTGCAAGGACAATGTCACTCAGCAGAGACCTGTGCTGGATTCCCCCTCCTCCTCCTCCTCCTCCTCCTCCTCCTCCTCCTCCTCCTCCTCGAGGTCCTGTGCAAGGAGAATAATCTTAAAAGCTGTTAATCTGAACCTAGAACCCAGTTCCATTCTGCATGTGAATGTGAAGTGTGTTAACCCTGAATCGTCCAGGAAAGCAACTCCTGGGTCAGTCTGTACTTGGCTTGGTGGGGACTTGAGCAGTTTATTCTTCAATTCACGAAACCAGAAAATCTCTTCATCTAGGCAGTGCCAGCTGTGGGTTTTATGGAGCTCCAAGCTCCAAGGATCCCTGTGGGGGGTGGGGGTAGTATCCTGGGGCTGTATCAAATCCCCTGGGGTGGGGGGGACTTTTAAAACGCAAGTTCTGAATCATCAGGTCTGCCCTGGGAACAGAAGTTCCCAGGGGGTTTTGTCAATGATCTCTCTCCTTTTGTCTCACCTTTTACGTTATACTTAGGGTTATTTTATTAACATTTGAAGAATTATCTGTGGAGGCAGCTTTCATTATCCAAGTATTTCCTTTCAAAATAGTAAAGGCAGCTTGGGAAATTACCTACTATAAATGGGGGAGCTAGCTCTGCCGGGGGGAAGGGCTTCCTGAGTAGGGACAGGGGCATCTCTCCCAAGGAGGCGTGTTTGGGAGATTGTGGGGGGGAACCTGCCAAGCCAGTTTGCCAGAAAAGAAAAATCTGGAACCCTGAGGCCTTGGGAGGTAGGCTGCACTATTAATTCCAAGGGCATTAAAGGCTTTGTTCCCATGCCCCCACCTCTCTTCCGTCCAGCTACTGGCTGTATTTTGATCCCAGAAAAGAAAACTTGACGCGAATTGGTCTTTTGTATGGAGGGAACGTGGGAGGGAGCAGGTAATTTGGTTAAAACTATGCTCTCAGAAGGATGGAGAGGTGTCTGGGCGGAGGCAAACTACCCGAGATAGGACTTGTCAGAAGAGCCCTTAATCAGGGATAATCTAGTTTTTTGGGGTTTTTTTAATGTTTTTTTTTTTTAAATTTATTTCTAGGGGAGAGAGAGAGAGAGAGAGAGAGAGACAGCGTGAGCAGGGGAGGGTCAGAGAGAGAGGGAGTCACAGACTGAAACAGGCTCCAGGCTCTGAGCTGGCAGTCAGCACAGAGCCCGACGCGGGGCTCTAACCCACGAACCGCAAGATCATGACCTAAGCGAAAGTCGGACACTTACCCAGCCTCCAGCGTGTCACCATCTCTCCCCATAAACTAAAGAGCCACGGAACCCACAAACCTTTGCCCTCAAACAGTAATTCCTCTCCAACTGAAGCCATATTTGGATAAAATCAAGCCCTTAAGGAAAGTTGGACCAGATGCAGTTTTCAAGGTTAAACACACCAACAAAATAAGAGGCTTTAAAGGATCAAAACACCAGTCTACTTGGAGGGGTACACGCCTAGCGGCCTTTGAAAAGAAATGGGGCCAGGTGAGGGTGTGTGTGTGTGTGTGTGTGTGTGTGTGTGTGTGTGTGTGTTGGGGGGAGGGCAGTGGGCTCAGAGCATCTGCAGGGAGTGGGGCGGCCTGTCTGCAGCCTGTGGGACTGTCTAGCTGGAATATTGAAAATAACAGATCAAGTGAACATTAAATACGACAATGGTATATATTGTGGTTTTGTTAAAAAGGGAGAGAGAGAGAAAAACTTTATCTTTTAGAGATAAATACTGAAGAATTTTGGCGAAAATGCTATGATGTCTGGGATTGCTTTAAAATAATCCAGTGGGAGGGGGGCGCCTGGGTGACTCAGTCTGTTAAGCGTCCGACTTTGGCTCAGGGCATGATCTCACGGTTTGTGGGTTCGAGCCCCGCATCGGGCTCTGTGATGACTGCCAGCTCAGAGCCTGGAGCCTGTTTCAGATTCTGTGTCTCCCTCTCTCTCTGACCCTCCCCTGCTCATGCTGTCTCTTTCTCAGAAATAAATAAAACATTAAAAAAATTTTTTAAATAATCCAGTGGGAGGAGCACCTGGGTGGCTCAGGTCATGATTTCATAGTTTGTGGGTTCGAGCCCCGCGTCGGGCTCTCTGCTGACAGCTAGCTCGAAGCCTGGAGCCTGCTTGAGATTCTGTATCTCCCTCTCTCTCTGCCCCGCCCCTACTTGCGCTCTCTCTCTGTCTCTTAAAAATAAATAATAGTGAAAAAAATTTTTAAATATATTAAAATTCCATCGACAGAAGCAACGAAAACCAAATATATGCAATAGTTCTTGAAAAAGTGTATAAAGTTTATTAAAGGGCATGAAGTAAGAGTGAGCTGTTACGCAAAAGGAGAAGGTGTACACAGAGTCACTCAGACAAACGCAAAAGCATGTCCTGGGCACAAACCTGAAATTGCAGGCTGGTGAGCACAATACACCATTTACATAGAACTTGAAAACACGTAAAACTGTGCTGTATAATAACTGTGGGACACGGGCGCCTAGGGGGTCAGTCAGTTAAGCGTCTGACTCTTGATTTTGGCTCAGGTCATGATCTCTCGGTTCATGGGATCGAGCCCTGAGTTGGACTGAGGGCTAACACTGCAGAACCTGCTTGGGATTCTCCCTCCCTCTCTCTCTCTCTCTCTCTCTCTCTCTCTTTCTCCGTCCCCCCTCCCCCAGGTCGCACATGCGTGTGCTCTCTCTCTCAAAATAAACATTTAAAAAAAATAATAATTGTGGGGCAACCGTGTAGAAAGAGCCGTGGCTGGGAAGGGGGAGGGGATTGGAAGAAGGGGAAGATACGCAGCGGACTGTCAGAACTAGGATTTGAAACCTGGCAGTCGGCTTCAGAATCCCTCTGGGCTCAGTGCCAAGTTCATGGAGTCATGACACCTGCTTCCACCTGAGCCCAGAGAGCCAGCTCCTAGCTGAGATTGATTCCTTCATCTAGGCCCTGCCCTGACCAGATGCCCGGTGCGGCAGGTGGGATGTTGGCTCAGGAAAGCTCAACCGTCATCCAAGGGTAATCCAGGCAGCCCTTGACCTCCCCATTCATATGCCAGAGATAGCGTCCCCACAATGAACCCCCCTGTCCAGGGCCACGACATCCACACTAATGCCAGTTCCCTTCACCAGATCTGGAGGTAGATGCACCCAGCCCCCACCCCTCCTGAGCTAAGCAAGTCATTTGTCGTCTGTTCCTTCCTGAATTAAATGGAGACTGTCACCTTTACTCCCTGAGTTGGACAATGATTTCCTGATATGGCCTATCACAGTGGTTATCGCATAGCAGCCCCAGGCAGAATTAGTTAAAATGAACTGTGACCCTGTGAAGAAATGCCACAGTTAATTCACAAATTCTACAAGCATTTATGGAGCGCTGACGGTTTGCCAGGCTAGGCACTTGGGGACACAGGAGCAAATGCAACAGGCAAAGCGTTTATCCTCTTGGAGCTGAAAACAAACAAATAAGCGAAGACGTAGATAAATGAAGAATAGAGGGGGGTGGTGAGTACTATGGGAAAAGAAAATAAAGTAAGAGAGGGATCCAGAAAGTACAGGGGGTAAGGTTGCACTTTCAGACAAGGCAGCCAGGGCCCTCACTGAGAAGCTGACATTTGCACTGAGATGTGAAAGGGACCAGGGATTAAATCATATCAATCATATCAATATCTGAGGAAGGAGTACTCCTAGAAGGGAAAACAGCAGGTGCAAAGGCCCTGTGGCAGGAGCAAGGAATAAGAAGAAGGCCTATGTGGCTGGAGTATAAGGGAGAGCTGTTGAAGATGCCCTCAGAAAGGTGACAGGGACAGGCTGCGGGGGGCTTTGTCTTCTCCCCTGAGTGAGGAAACCACGGAGGGCTCCAAGCAGGGGAGATGCCACCCGACCTAGGTGTTCACAGGTGCCCCCTGCTGCCCTTGGGAACAAGAGGAGATAGCACAGAAAGCAGGACGCTGCCATGATAAAATGGTGTCAGAAGAGGAGGGTAGACTGGACCAGGGCCCCGGGCATAGGAGCAGGAAGTGGATGTTTCTGGATAGATTCGTAAGCAGAACGGACAGGATTTGCTGGAGAATGGGCGTGGGGTGAGAGCCGCGCTGAGGATGTGTGGGTCCCCAGGGCAAGTATGTTTCTGGGGAGTTGCTGTCTAGGATGTCTAGAAATGATTCGATTGTGCCTACAAAATTCATGGACCCAAGTGAGGTCTAGTGAGTTACCATTCACGATTCAGAATGACGGGCACAGAACAAGTACTTACATATTTGCTTGTTCAACCCGTGCCTGTGAGATGTTTCGGAGAGTTCCAGCACTGTCCCTCCACATTCTTTATCGCCAGATGTGTCACTTGAAGATAATCTAATAGCCCTCCTCACGCAAGAGAGGCAGCAATCTGCTCTTACTCACTGTTCTTGTCTCGGCTAATCTCTAATGCCATTTATTTGGCCCTGGTTACGGCATCACTCGTGATGTTGCCTCATCCCTTGTGCCATTGTGAACATGGGCTTCCAGCGACTCTCTCGAAGGTTTTCCTAGGCTTTGCTGATGACCACAAATGTGATTCTTTAAAAAATTTTTTTAATGTTTTTTTATTTATTTCTAGGGGAGAGAGAGAGAGACAGCGTGAGCAGGGGTGGGTCAGAGAGAGAGGGAGTCACAGACTCTGAAACAGGCTCCAGGCTCTGAGCTTGCAGTCAGCACAGAGCCCGACACGGGGCTCGAACCCACGAACCGCGAGATCATGACCCAAGCAAAAGTCGGACGCTTAACCGACTAAGCCACCCAGGCGCCCCTACAAATGCGATTCTTAACCAGTGGATGCGGGGAAACGTGAGTGAGAATTTTTCTGGTCGTGCTGAATGGTCGTATTTGGAACTTCATAGCATAAGTGCACAACATATCTTCCCAGCTTCTCTTTCTTTCTTTTTTAAATTAAATTAAATTAGGGGCACCTGGCTGGCTCAGTCGGTTGGGCGTCAGACTTCAGCTCAGGTCACCGTCTCACCGTTCGTGGTTTCGAGCCCCGCATCGGGCTCTGTGCTGAACGTTTGCTCAGAGCCTGGAGCCTGCTTCAGATTCTGTGTCTCCCTCTCTCTGCCCCTCCTCTGCTTGAGCTCTGTCTCACTGTCTCTCAAAGAAATCAATAAATGTAAAAAAACCCCATTTTTAAAATTAAATTATTTTATTTGAGAGAGAGAGCGAGCGAGCAGGGGGGAGAGGCAGAAGAGAGAGAGAATCTCAAGCAGTCTCCATGCTCAGCCAGGAGCCCGTCAGTAAGGAGCCCGACTCCGGGCTCAATCCCATGACCCTGGGATCACGACCAGAGCCGAAATCAAGACACTGAACCGACTAAGCCACCCAGGTACCCCACCACTGGGTCTTTTCGTACATTCTTCGGGGCAGACTCCCTGCATTCCTAGAGTCTGTCAACCTTGACTGTGTCTTCCACGTGCCATGCCGAGTGAGCATACGCAAAACACAAAAGTGGTCTTGGGTCCACCCCTCACAGCTTAACGCTGCCCTGGGGGAGACTTCTTGCCCATCGCTTGGAAGGGCCCAGGGTGCGGTGGACTCATGGTCTGGAGAACCCTGGGAGGGAAAAGGTCTTATGAATTTCTGATCCTGGAGAAGACACAGGCCAGTCCTTTGAGAGCCTGGGGTCTTGTTCCGGCTAAGAGTGACAGGCCGTGAATAATGGCCAGTTATTGTGGTGGAAATGAAAAGATCTTCACAGACAGCAGAGAAAGAGATAGGTAGTTCCTCTCTGAAGGGATGTAGCCTTATTGTAAATCCAAATTTACTAAACAAATCCTTCCACAAAATACAGTTTACTAAATATTTATTAAATACGATTCTCAGATAATAGGCTACCATCAAGAAGCAAGAATTTCTGGGCCCTCAAAGGTTTTCTAATTGACATATGGGGCGCCTGGGCGGCTCAGTCGGTTGAGCGTCCGACTTCAGCTCTGGTCATGATCTCATGGTTCGTGGGTTCGAGCCTCAAATGGGGCTCTTTGCTGACAGCTCAGAGCCTGGAGCCTGCTTCGGCTTCTGTGTCTCCCTCTCTCTCTCTGCCCCTCCCCCACTTGTTCTCTGTCTCTCTCTGTCTTTCAAAAACAAAGAAATGTTAAAGCAAAATTAAAAAAAAAATGGACATGAGGCAGGTTAATGAGAAAAAAAATCAAATTTTATAGGCATACATATGGGGAATCCACATGGACATGGAAATTCCAAAGACAGTCAGGCCAAATGAGGCCTATATGTCCTTCAGAGAAAGGGGCAGCGGTCTGGAACTTCAGAGGAAAGGAATATTCTTGACCGATTTAGTAATTAGATGTCTGCCCTACTATACAGATGGGTCACTCAGATAAGAATTGTCTATGTTAATAACCGTTATTCTGGGAAAGACTCTCAATTTGGATTCTTCTGTGTGGCTCAGGGAGGGGCAAAGCTCTCCCCCGAGGGGCGCCTGCCTGGGTGGCTCAGGTCATGATCTCACGGTTCCTGAGTTCGAGCCCCGCACCAGGGTCGCTGCTGTCAGCACAGAGCTGGCTTCTGATCTTCTGTCCCCCCACCCCCGCTCTCTCTGCTCCTGCTCCCGCTGGCTCTCTTTCTCAAAATAAATAAATAAACTTAAAAAAAAAAAAAGTTTCTCTGGAGTTTGTAGGGTCTTAAGGGCCTTCAGCTTGAAGTAAATCCATGAGCCCAAGGAGCACATTCCAAGGGATCCGTCCCGATCTCCTCCACTGTGTAGATCAGATGAACCAGAACTCAACCTGGGTTGAGTTTAAGTCATCTGTATTTTGATCAGGAAGGGGACGGTGGGCGTGCATCTTTATTTAGCCTTGTAGAGGAAAAAAAAAATCCCCAGATTTTTCCTTCTTCTCTGCTGCGTTTCTCCCCTGTGGGCTTCCTCTACGACTCACGCAGGACGCTTCACTTCTGATCCTCTGGTCACCAAACGCGTGGAGGTTTTCCCCACAGAGAGGACGCCGCTGTCATCATACCACTTCCCCACGTCCCGACGCTGTCTACCCACAGATGACGTCAGATCCCAACGGTTAGGGGCCACTCCCCCGAGACTTCTCCCCAGCCCTGACCCCCACACACTTCAGACGCCACCGTCAAGCCCAGGTTATCACCAGCCAGCTGTACAGGTCACAGGCGGGAGGTCCCGAAGTCCCCCTCCTCGGGGTCTATTAATTTGCTAGAGCAGGTGACGGAGCTCAGGGAAACACTCTTATCAGTTAATTAAAGGAAACCGTCAAGGTCACAGATGAACAGACTGATGAGGAGATACATGGGGAAGGTCTAGGAGGGTCCTGAGCCTCGGAGTTTCCGTGACCGTGGAATTGGGGTGCTTCACCCGCCCCATGTCGATGTGTTTGCCCACCTAGAAGTTCTCCGAACCCCCTTCTATGGGAGGTTCTATGGGACTTTCTATGTCCCTTCTATGGGACTTTACGGAGGCCCCTTCACATAGGCACGAGCATTTGTTAACACCATCATGAACTCCGTTTCCACCCCTCTCCCCTTGCTCTCCACCCAGAGTCACCTCACTAGAACAAAGGATATTTCTAGTGCTCTTGTCACTTAGGAAATGACAAAGGTTTTAGAAGTTCTGAGCCAGGAGGCTGAGGCAGAGGCAGAGATGGATACAGATATTTCCTGTCGTCTCACAGACCATACGTTACGTTTTGTTTTTAATTGCTACTGTCGTTAACTTCATTTTATTTATTTGTTTTTAAATGTTTGTTTATTTTTGAGAGAGAGAGAGAGAGCCAGCGCGTACAGGTGCACGAGCAGAGGAGGGGCAGGGAGAGAGAGGGACAGAGGATCCAAAGCAGGCTCTGTGCTGATGTGGAGCTCGAACTCAAGAACTGTGAGGAGGCCTGAGCTGAAGTCGGACACCTAACCGACTGACCCACCCTGCGCCCCTGTTCTGTTTTAAGTAATAGAATTTAAGGGGCGCCCAGGTGGCTCAGTCCATGGAGCGCCTGACTCTTGCTTTAGGCTCAGGTCATGATCCCAGGGTTGTGGGATCGAGCCTGGCATCTGGCTCTGCTCTGACATCAAGAAGCCTGCTTGGGATTCTTTCCCTCTCTCTCTGCCCCTGTCCCAGCCTCCCGTGCGCTCTCTGTCTCAAAACAAACAAACAAACAAACAAACATTGTTTTTTAAAAGTAATAGAATTTAAATCTTCTTTATGTGGTTAAATATTTTTTAAGTTTATTTATTTTGAGAGAGAGAGAGCACGAGCAAGCTCAAAGTCACGAACCTGAGATCATGATCTGATCAACCAAGAGATGGATGTTTAACCGGGCACCCAGGCGCCCCTCCTTTCTGGAGTTCTAACAGAAGCCCTCAGAGAACTGGCAAAAACTACCAGCCCTCTGCCTAGAACTGGGGCTGGGGGCGGTTGGGGGGGGGGCAGTTGACATGACTGTACCTGCTGCTGGTGGGTGGGGTGGCGACCCCTGTGCTACCCCCACCCCCATCCTTGGGGGTTGGGGGGGCCACAGGCCCTGAGGCCTGTGGTGTGAACCGAGGACTCAGCTCCAGCCCAAGGGATAGTGGTGGCCCGGTGATCACCCGGAGCCCTGAACTTGTTCTTTGTCCGAGTCAGTGAATGAGACATTGCCACTATCAACGGGCAGCAGGGTTTTGGCAGCGGGGGGTAGGGGTGGGGTAGGGGACCCCAGCTTGCTAGGCTGCTCTCCTGGAACTGGGGTCCAGCCGACCCCATCAGAGCAAGAGTCTAAGAGTCCCTCAGGGCTTTCAGCTGACCGCATGCGCACAGGGGTGGTGGCGGCGCGGGTGGAGATGGAGCCTTGGAGCGCCCCCTAAAGGGGAGAGAACCAGGATGGGGCCCACATGGGGCCGGGCCTGGAGTCCCACACCTGCTCAAAAGGCACTGCAGCCCTTGACTCAGAGGATTTGGGGGAAGGCTGTACGGAGTGCAGAGCCCCCTCTCAGCTGGTGGAAGGACGCTCCTGATGGGGTGTGGGGGGGGGACAGAAAAGCCCAGGAGGTCACCAAGGGGTCTGCTTAGAGACGGGAAGAGGGGCGCCTGAGGGGCTCAGTCGGTTGGGCATCTGACTTCAGCTCAGGTCATGATCTCGTGGTTCGTGGGTTCGAGCCCCGCATCGGGCTCTGTGCCGACGGCCAGCTCAGAGCCTGGAGCCTGTTTCGGATTCTGTGTCTCCCTCTCCTCTCTCTCTGCCCCTCCCCCACTCATGCTCTGTCTCTCTCAGAAATAAACATTAAAATTTAAAAAAAAATAAGGGAAGAGATTGGCTGCCATTTGCAGAGAGCCAAAGGGTGGGGAAGGAGCAGGTGTGGAGGGGGTGGGGAATCAGGACTCAATTTGGGGGAAATGGAGGATCAGAAAAGTTAAGGCCAAGGGCTCAGAGGAAGGCTGTGAACTGGTTTGGTCTGGTCCCCTCCCCAGGAGACACTGCCTGCCCCACCAACGTGAGGTACCATTTAAAATCACATCGGACATTGGGGTGCCTGGGTGGCTTAGTCGGTTAAGTGTCCGACTTTCGCTTGGGTCATGATCTCACGGTTCGTGGGTTCGAACCCCGCGTCGGGCTCTGTGCTGACTGCCAGCTCAGAGCCTGGAGCCTGTTTCAGTCTGTGACTCCCTCTCTCTCTGACCCTCCCCTGCTCATGCTGTCTCTCTCTCTCTCTCTCTCCTAGAAATAAAAAAATAAAATAAAATAAAATAAAATAAAATAAAATAAAATAAAATAAAATCACATCGGACACGCCAGGCCTAGTGCGCACCTGAGTCCTCAACGATCTCAGTCATCCCATGATGGGCGTTCTGACCCCCTTTGGGGGAAACAATAAGAGGCTCAGAAAGATCTTGGGCCAGGGCTCAGGTGCCTGTGTCCAAACAGTGAGTGTGTCTCCGGGATCTGTTTCTCCCCTTCCAGTCCCTCCCTCCCCTCCCCTTCTCCCTCAGGGAATCCAGGAGCCCGGGGGCCCCATTCCTGCTGTTTTATTTGCATAGCTCAGAACCGGGTGGCCCCATGCAAAGGCCCATGGGAAAGGCACTTAAAGGCAAGCGTCACTCTGCCCGGGACACTGTGAAACTGGCAACTGTGTGCCCGTCCACATCCCCAGGACTCAGGCGTGCCCAGAAGCATGGTTCCGGTGGAGGCGACATGGGCGCCCCCCAATGCGGACCGTGTCCAAGGCCTGCCAGGGTCCCGGGCCTGAGCGCGCTTCTCATTATCCTCTCACACCGCATCCAACCTCCCAGCAAACCCGGTCCCGTCCACCCCTGCCTTGTCCTCGCTTGGATCCTGGCACCAACTCCAGCTTCTTCGACTTTATTGCCAGTTTTCTTTGTGACCAAAGATGGCGGCCACCTTCCATCAGGGCTGCCTGCTTCCTTGTTCTCATTCTTATGGTCTCCCCGGAACTCCCTTTCAATGCAGGGGGGCCCATAAGTACAGAACTAATATTCCTGGCCTCTCAGGGGCTCAGGCGGTGTACGCCCACCACACGTCTACCTCAGCAGGGGCCCCATGTAACAGATCGGCATGGGGAAGCCAGCTGTACACGTCAGACGTTGTTCCTCAGGTCTACGTGTGGTGAGCACTGCGGACTCCTCGCCCCCCTCCAGTCCCTCCTCTGCTGAGGAAACCCCACAGTTGGTGGGAGCCTGCCTCAGTCCGAGGGGCTCATCCTGATGAGTCTAATCAGTGAACCCCACCACCGTTGGCAATAATTAGTTCAGGAAGGGGCACCTGGCCCAGTGCCAGCGGGATGCAAAGGGATATTTGCTGGGGGGTTTCCAGGCAAATGTAGAAAAAAAGATCACAGGTGTCAGAAGATTTTGTAGTTTGCTGACTGACCTGGAAGAAAGAATGAGGGAAGCCTCCTACGAGTTGGATGACTACCACACTCCCATACCTTGAGAGGTGTGGATTGGCAGCCAAAAAAGGAGGAAGTAAAAGATAAAGGATTTCCTTTAGGACCATCAGCTATGAGGCAAGCTGTGTGTGGTGAAATCTTACATCATTGGGAAACAGTGTGGACTATTGACTTGGCAATCAAGCCATAGATAAAACACCATTTTGCAAAGCCATTAACAAAGGTACTCATGACACATTCTTTGTGGGTTTTTTTAATGTTTATTTATTTTTGAGAGAGTGATAGACAGTGTGCACGCAGGGGAGGGGCAGAGAGAGGGAGACACAGAATCCGAAGCAGGCTCCAGGCTCTGAGCTATCAGCACAGAGCCTGACGTGGGGCTTGAACCCATGGATGGTGAGTTCATGACCTGAGCCGAAGTCAGATGCTTAACCGACTGAGCCACCCAGGCACCCTGACAAGCTTTCCTCTTAGAAAGGAAATGTATATTTATAAAGGAAGTTTCCATCTATAGAGAGGTCTCCTCTTCCTTACCAGGAATAGGGCGACTCTTTACAACTGTCATCCATGGAAAGGCAGGATTCACTCTGCATAACAAACCTTACAAAAGAATCCCTGTTTATACTTTTCCTGGTCACATTCTCTTAACTTGCCTCCCCCCTCCCAAAAACCTCAATGCCCTTTTCTTTTATTTTAGCCTCAGATGATATAGAAACCCAAGTTCTAAGCACTCCTTTGACTTATTCATCTCTGGGTGCTTTGCACATGTTGGTAAACTTCTGGTCATTTCTCTCTTGTCCATCTGTCTTTGGCCAGTTTCACTTATGGGGCCCGGATGGAAAACCTAAGATGGTGTTAAAAAGAATCAACCAGCTCCAAATGGAGTCACATGTGCTAAGCCCGTATCAGCAAACCAAGATTTCATGCTTGACCTAATTGCAGTTTCAAACTTCCCCAGAAATGTATTCTTAACCAGTCAGTCTGGAATGTCCTGGTTGGCACTGGGGAGGTAATCCACCTGATTGCCCATTTCATCCCCCAAAGAAAGGTGACTTGCCCCAAACAAACCTATTTTTAAAGTTTATGACTTCTTTGTCCCACTCCCCATCTGCCCTTAGAAACCTTTCCTTTTCTGCACCCCTGTGGAACTCCTTTCTACGTGCTAGATGGAGTATTGCCTGATTTATGAACTGTTGAAAAAGCCAATTAGATCTTTGAATGGACTCTGCTGAATTTTGTTTTTTAACATATTTGGTGGCAGTGGTGGGATCTGAACTGAACTTGTTTTTTGTTTTTTTTTTTATTTTATTTATTTTGAGAGAGAGAGAGAGAGAGAGAATCCCAAGCAGGCTCCACACCATCAGCATGGAGCCTGATGTGGGGCTCAAACTGATGAACCGTGAGATCATGACCTGCACCAACGTGGGATGCTTAACTGGCTGAGTCACCCAGGCGTCCCTGAAGTGAACTTCTGACAGCATTTGGGGATGAGAAACGTGGGCATGATACCCTATGAACCCTCTGAGTTCTCCTGAATCATCATTCTGTGGGTAAATTCCTCTTGGTTCTGAGTGAAGCTGTGTTCCATAGGGTTAATGAGGTTGAAACTAGCACATAGCCTTTATGTGAGAAGTAAGGGAGATGATTCATTTTCAGAAATAACAAATAAAAGCTGTGCTGTCTGGGAGCGCCTGGGTGGCTCAGTCAGTTGAGTGTCTGACTTCAGTTCAGGCTGTGATCTCATGGGTGGTGAGTTTGAGCCCCATGAGGGGCTCTGTGCTGACAGCTCAGAGCCTGGAGCCTGCTTCAGATTTTGTGTCTCCCTCTGTCTCTGCCCCTCCCTTGCTTGCGCTCTGTCTCTCTTTGTCTCTCTCTCTCTCTCTCAAAAATAAATACGCATTAAAAGAAAAAAGTTGTGCTGTCTGCTTAACAGTAGGTTTACAACCTATAGGATATATGTACAACACCCCTCCCCCAACGGCGTCCCAAATCCTTAGACACTTCACTTCCTGGTTCTTCTGCCCCTCTCCAATTTGTGGGCTTATTTTCGTGGACCTTTCAACCGGAATGCGCCAAAGAGCTGAAGTCTCTGCCTCACTTCAAGGAATGTACATTTGTTCCAATCAGACTGCTTTTTGCGTTACATCGTCATAGGCGACTTCCGGGTCAGGCGACTTCCGGCTGTCATCTCTGCGGTACTCAGCCAATGAGGAACCAGGGGAGGGACTTACATGCTAGGAGACAAATCGTCTGCGGTAACTGCCCCGCGTGCGCCTGTCCGTCAGACACCTGCTCTTGAAGAATGCGCTTCCCTTGCTTGGAGTCGCCACGTCCCTCCTTTGATTGGGTCAGTGGGCTTCTTTCTCACACTTTATGCGACGCTTTAAACAAAAGTCCACCAAGTTAACATACAGACACCCCCGTGTCTACCCTCAAAGTGAGACAGGGAAACTGAAGGGAACCCATGAAAAAAACCCATTTTCCCCGTTGCTTCCTTTCCTGCTTCTATCCTTCCCAGGACCTGCACCCCCCGCTTCCACATGCCTTAATGTATGTCTTCCTTGTAAAGGTCAACAGTTAATGGTTTCTTTGGAGGCTTCTAGCACAATAGCTAACATTTAACGAGTGACCAGGTCAAGTCATGAACGTTTGCCAAGACCCCTGACTGCAAACACCTTGATGCCAAGACCCCGGCTCCGGGGTGTGACTCATGAAGGATACCTGAGCCCTCATCCCTATGTGACCACCTCCTTGATGCCTGAGAGGACACGGACACCAGACACCGTCCCCAATAAAAACTCCAAACCCCCAAGCAAAGACGAGACCTCTTCTCCTTTTTGAGTCTCCCAGACACTTGTCTATATCTGCTCTCTCTACATCCTCCATAAACCCTGCTTTCACTTCCTGCTGGCTCGAATTCCATTTCCATCCTGCGTGAAACCAAGGACCCTCCCCTCTGGGTCCTTGGACTTGGCCTTGGCCTGCGTGCATCAAAAAGCACGTCCCTTACAGGATCCCTTACAAGTTGATAGGACTTTGAGGAATTTTCTGGGAAACTGCTGTGTTATTTTCTTATTAAACAGCCAAAGGAGGAGGCGCCTGCGTGGCTCAGCTGATTAAGCCTCTGACCTCGGCTCAGGTCATGATCTCATAGCTGGTGGGTTCCAGCCCCTTGTTGGGATCTGTGCTGACAGCGCAGAGCCTGGATCCTGATTCGGATTCTGTGTCTCCCCTTCTCTCTGCTTTCCCCCACTAGCGCGCACACACACACTCTTTCTCTCTCAAAAATAAATAAACTTAAAAAAGAAAAAAGCAGCCAAAGGAAAACTGAAATTAACAATGAAAAACCTTGCCAAATTCTGGTAAATACCAGAGCTCCAGATGGGACCCTTAGCAGAAGCCAACTAAGGGTGAGAATCGGTTGCACTCTCTTTCGGAACGCCTCTGGAATCCAAGGAGTTGTTATGTACTGCCAGAAATCTTTACTGCTTGACCTAACACCTACAAAGAAACTCTGTGGTCAGAAACTGGCCAAATTCCAGAGCCTAATAGAAACACATTTTAAGGACTTCTCCCCTAAGCTCAAATAAAACTATGCATCCAGAGGGAAAGAAAAACCTTCTGAAGCTCTTTAGAAGGACAACCTACGATGTCATTTAAGCTGCACATCCAACGCTTTGTAGACTTGAGAGCCACAGTCCTTACTTATCTTACAAATCTTTGTAAAACTAGAAATTCAGCTCTGCAAGCAGTTCAAAGTTCACTTATTCCTCCGCCTCCCATTCCAAAACTTCCCCTATTTATCTTAAAAGGCTTCTTACTTGCATTCTTCCCTGTGCTTTTGAGATGTAAATGCTAAAGTGGAACTTCAGGGAAGTAATTATTATCAAAATGAAAGCAGAAATTGGGAAGGTCATTTGGAAACCTGCACTCATGGGAAATCTTCAGCACGGGGAAGCTAGAAAGGGTCTGTCCGTGTTTGTGTGTTAGTTTGTGTCTCTGCATGCATTGTGTTGTAGATGTGTGGTACTTTCTACCTCCGGGGGTATTGTCAAAATTATTTTTTTTTAATTTTGTTTAATTTTTAATTTTTTGATTTTTTTGTTGTTTTTTTGTTGTTTAATTTTTTAAAATGTTTATTTATTTTTGAGAGAGAGAGAGACAGAATGAGAGCAGGGGAGGGGCAGAAAGAGGGGGAGACACAGAATCCAAAGCAGGCTCCAGGCTCTGAGCTGTCAGCACAGAGCCCGAGGCAGGGCTCAAACCCAGGAACAGTGAGATCATGACCTGAGCCGAAGTCAGACACTCAACCACTGTTGAGTGCCCCCCAGGGAACCACCCAGGCACCCCTAAAATACACATTTTAATTGTTTCCAGAGTTGTCAGCATTAGATATAACCGTGTAATGTCTCATAAAGCTTTTTTAAAAAAGATATATGTTCTTTTAAAAAAATTTTTTCGTAAGTTTATTTATTCACTTTGAGAGAGAGCACAAGTGGAGGAGGGGCAGAGAAAGAAAACCCCAAGAAGGCTCTGCATCATCAGCACAAAGCCCTATGCAGGGCTCGAACTCACGAACCAACTGTGAGATTGTGCCCTGAGCTAAAGTTGGATACCTAGGCCTCTAGGAATCATATGGAAAATTCCTTTAAGAAGCTTCCTCTTGACTTTATCTCCCCCAACTCCAGAGTATATAACCATTCACTTTGCACAATCCCGATGCAGCCCTATCTGCCCATGGGTCCTGTCCCCGTGCTTTAGTAAAATCACCTTTTTGCACCAAAGACTTCTTCAAGAATTCTCTCTTGGCCATGGGCTATGACCCCTCATTGCTCTGAAACCCTGTCACGATGTTGGAGCCCAGTGTGGGGCCAGAACTCATAACCCTGAGATCAAGACCAGAGCTGAGATGAAGAGTCAGATGGTTAACCCACTAAGCCACCCAGGCACCCTACTGGGTTTTTTGTTTTTTTTTTTTAAGTTTATTTGGGTAATCTCCACACTCCACCTAGGGCTGGAACTCATGACCTTGAGATCAAGAGTGGCATGCTCCTCCGACTGAGTCAGCCAGGTGCCCCTCCTATAAAGTTGTTGTGGGTGGTCTAAACATAGTTGTGGAGTCTCTCCCGAAGGGATGGTGGCCCTCATAACGGTAGACCCTATCGGGTGGGGGCAGGGTGCTGAAAGGATTCACCTGAGGCAGAACAAAGGAGATAGAAGTTTCCTGAATACACCTCAAGTGACTCAAGGGAGCAGTGGTCAGGACAGCCGAGGGGAGGCTGTCTGTAAGGAGGCAGTGGGTGGGGCCGTAGTTAAAGTAAGCCCGTGAGGAGGTATGGGGGCGTGTGGAATTTTCCCTTTCTCGGTCACTGTGCCTGGTTGTAAGTAGCCCATTTGGTCAGGTGGGGCCTATGGATGTTCTGAGGTGGGTCTCCCGTGGGCCCTTCTGTGTTCAGCCAGGTGGTCGCCCTGGGCCCTTGTGCCTTGACCAAGTTTCCATTGCTTGAGTTTGTTGTCTGAAGTGGCTTCTAGGGGTGCCCGGGTGGCTCAGTCTGTTAAGCATCAGACTCATGGTTTCGGCTCAGGTCATGATCTCGACGTTTCATGAGCTCGAGCCCCGCATCAGGCTCTGCGATGGCAGCATGGAGCCTGCTTGGGATTCTCTGTCTCCCTCTCTCTCTCTCTGCCGCTTCCCCACTCGTGCTGTCTCTCAAAATAAATAAATAAACTTAAAAAAAAAAGTGGCTTCTACAACAATTGTTAAGAACAAGCAGGGGTGCCTGGGTGGCTTGGTCGGTTAAGCATCCGACTTTCGCTTAGGTCATGATCTCGCGGTTCGTGGGTTCGAGCCCCGCATCAGGCTCTGCGATGGCAGCATGGAGCCTGCTTGGGATTCTCTGTCTCCCTCTCTCTCTCTCTGCCGCTTCCCCACTCGTGCTGTCTCTCAAAATAAATAAATAAACTTAAAAAAAAAAGTGGCTTCTACAACAATTGTTAAGAACAAGCAGGGGTGCCTGGGTGGCTTGGTCGGTTAAGCATCCGACTTTCGCTTAGGTCATGATCTCGCGGTTCGTGGGTTCGAGCCCCGCATCAGGCTCTGTGCTGACTGCCAGCTCGGAGCCTGGAGCCTGTTTCAGATTCTGTGTCTCCCTCTCTCTCTGACCCTCCCCTGCTCACGCTGTCTCTCTCTCTCTCTGTCCTAGAAATAAATAAAACATTAAAAAAATTAAAAAAAAAAGAACAAGCAAATTAAAGAGATGTAAGTAGGATAAAAGTTTTTAGGTGAACTTTTTTTAAAAATGTTTATTCATTTTTGAGATAGAGGACAAGCAGGGAAGGGGCAAAGAGAGAGGGAGACAGACAGGCTTCAGGCTGACAACGAGAGCCCAATGTGGGGGGCGAACTCACAAAGCTTGAGCTCATGACCTGAGCCAAAGTTGGTCGCTTAATCCACTGAGCCACCAAGGCACCTCTTAGGTGGACTTCTTAAATAGTTTTCCCTATTCCTTTGGGTAACCTGAAACCTTCAAGTTTTCCTAAGTGATGAGTTAAGTCCAATTCTTTGAATATCTAGATCAATTCGATTCATGAATCCTTGAATAAAGTCAACGAAATCTTCACGTTTACTCAGTTGAACTTTGTCGTTAACCACGGGTAGAGGAAAAGATTTTTTCCCTTTCCCTGTACTTTGCAAGGTGACTGTCGATAGGGGAAGACCCTTGGCTTGTCGGCCCTTCATGATGCCGCCAGGAGGAGGAAAGATCGTCATTGGAACTCATCCCTGGGCCTCTAATCCTGCCAGAGAGAAGCTTACATTTCGGAGAACAGGTTCGACTTGGGGTGTTGGGAAGCCCCGTGTAGCCACCTGTCGAAGCCTCACCAACGAGCAGACCTTCCCATGTCTGCCTGTGTGATTCCTGCAGCTACTTCTCAAATAGCTCCAAACTCGGACAGGGGAGGCAGGGTGGCGAGGAGATTAGAGCAGGTACTCTGTAGCCAGACTGCCTTAGGTTCAAGGTCAGGCTTGTCCCGTGCCTGGCTGTGCTGTTCGGTCTCTGCAACCTAAGTTTCCCCATGTGTGAAACGGGGTGAGATGCTACTTACCTCACAGGGCTGTGGCCAGAATAAATGAGCTAATATAGAGGGTGTTATTGATCTAAGGAATAGGGCTGTGTGTTAAAATAGATGGTGTCATGGTTAAATTCGTTGTTTTTTCTTTAAAAATTTTTTAATTAATTTTTTATTAAAAACATTTTAAAGCTTATTTATTTTTGAGAGAGAGAGACAGAGCGCTAGCAGGGGAGGGGCAGAGAGAGAGAGAGAGAGACACAGAATCTGAAGCAGGCTCCAGGCTCTGAGCTGTCAGCACAGAGCCCGACGCGCGGCTCCAACTCACGAGCCATAGGATCATGACCTGAGCGGAAGTCACTTAACAGATGGAGCCACCCAGGTGCCCCAGCTCTGGTTTTTCTAAGATGCCTCATATAAATAGGGCATCTTCGGGCTGATGACACCGCGACAGGAAGATATTAACCAGTATTATTACTATCAGCTCCTCCCGAATGCCCCGCTCGCTCTTGAGGGAAGGTCCTTCAGGAGACACAGGTTCTCTCTGTCTCTATGCCCATCTCTGTCCGGCCGTCTGTCTCTGTCCCTTTCTCCTGCTGAGCTCAAGCAGGGAAGCATGTCACACTGGGGTTGGCCGCCTTCCGTAATGTGAGGCTGAAGCTGAAACCAGCCCACAGCGCAGCCAACTGCGTCTCCAAGCAGCAGCCGGGCCAGCAGGTGTTGGTATGTTTCCTGTTACTTGCGGTCCATATTTGGAGTTCCTGTAGGGGGTGTGTGTGCACATGCACGCACGTGCGTGGGGGGGAGGGGGCACGTGCGTGGGGGGTGTGCGCATGCGTGTGTGCGCGTGTAAACGTTCTCTGGTGAGTTTCTGAGAGCTCTGAACACAGCCTGTTTTCACTAGTACTTTTTTGGCCTCTTACCTATTCCTGAGCCCCTGAGTAACCATTCTCTCTGACAGGCCTCTCTCCCCTACCCTGTGCTGCAGAGATCTCTGTGAAGCCCAGCCCGGCAGTCTAGTTGACTGGTAACTCCGAGATGTTCAAAGATGTTCACGGGGCGCCTGGGTGGCTCAGTCAGATCAGTGACAGACTTCGGCTTAGGTCATGATCTTGCGGTTTGTGGGTTCGAGCCCCGTGTCAGGCTCTGTGCTGAAAGCTCAGAGCCTAGAGCCTGTTTCCGATTCTGTGTTTCCCTCTCTCTCTGCCCCTCCCCTCACTCTATCTCTCTAAAAAATAAAAACAAACATGGGCACCTGGGGGGCTCAGTCAGTTGAGCGCTTGACTTCCGCTCAGGTCATGATCTCATGGTTCGTGGTTCGAGCCCCCTGTGCTGACAGCTAGCTCAGAACCTGGAGCCTGCTTCAGATTCTGTGTCTCCCTCTCTCTCTGACCCTCCCCTGCTCATGCTGTCTCTATCTCTCTCAGAAATAAATAAAACATTAAAAAAAAAAAATAAAATGAAATAAAAGCAAACAAAAAGATGTTCAGAGAAACCGGTACCCCATCTCACCCAGCACCACTGACAGCAGCAAACACTTTCATCTCTAACCCCCGGGGTTCGGGCCTTGTTACCTCCCTGCAGGCACCCAGCCATTCATCCCTGTCTCTTTTGCAACTCTCCGGCCAGTTACCCACCCTTGACAAAACCATCTCTGTCTCTCTTGAAATTGTTACTCTTTTCTTCTCAGAAGGTCATCTCCCCACAAAGGAGAGCAGGCTACAGAGATTTCACCTCCTCCTACATCAAATGAACCTTTGTTATGTAAATAGCCTAGTATTTTCTTTGCAAGAACATTAAACAGAAAAATGCTAAGTGAATAATGGTTCAAGGAGTCCCGGATATGGCTTGAAATCTCAAAAGCGGTGCCTGAGCTGCTGAGGTTTGAGAAACACGGCCTCAGAGAAACCCAGGGGATGGACCCAGATTGGGAGGCTTGGGCACAAGATTCACCCTCTCTCTTTCTTGGGTCTTCTCTTTATATGCATGGGTGCCCAGAGCCTAGATGCCCAAGTGAGGGTTGATGGTTGTCACCAAGCTGCACCAAGCGTCCAACAGAAAGATTCCATTTACGATGATTTAAAGTAAGCTGCGACTTCTAGGATGCTTTTGAAAGGCCCCTGTAGGTCAAGTCCACGTCCATGTTTCTCAATGCCCGTGGAAGGGTGGGAGATGTGGGAAGGGCTAGGAAAGAGGGGAGGGGAGGGGGCTGGCGAATATCCAGTTAAGCCGTGGAATGGGAGAGACCTGGGTTCAAGTCCAGGGTTTGCCACTTACTACATAGATGACATGGACAAACTAATCTCTCCATTTCCTCAGCTGTCAAGTGGAAATGACTAGTAATGAAACCTGCTTCCTGTACGGTGGGAACTGAATGAGATACGGGATATAAAAGGCTTTGAGCACTTGAAGCCCATAAGCTGGGGATGAAGAGGTAAGACTGATGACCCCATGAGGGAAGCATTAGACGGATCCGGAATGTGGGATTTGAAGAACAACCATTCTGAACTTTAAAAAGTCAAGTCATCAAAAAGAAAAGTATGTACTTGAGGGAAACTGTTCCCAACTAAAAAAGACTAAGGGCATGTAACAACCAAATGCCACGTGTGAATCTTGATTGAACTGAGACTTGAAAAAATTAAGAAGGGGAGGGAAGGGAGGGAGGGAGGAAGGAAGGAAAGGAGGGAAGAAGGAAGGGAGGGAAACCACTATAAGACAATCTTGAGATCATTAGGGAAATTTGAAATGGACCAAGGAGAAGATATTATGGACTTGGGGGGGATATTGGTAGTGTGGTTTTTGTTTTTAAGATTATTATTATTATTATTATTATTTAAGTAGGCTCTGCTCCCAGCGCAGAGTCCAATGCAGTGTTTGAACTCACGACCCTGAGATCAAGAAAGACCTGAGCTTATATCAAGAATCAGATGCTTAACCAACGGAACCATCCAGGAACCCCAAGGTTTAATTTAATTTAATTCAATTTTTAATTTTTTAAAAATATTTATTCATTTTTGAGAGACAAAGAGACAGATTATGAGCAGGGGAGGGTCAGAGAGAGAGGGAGACACAGAATCTGAAACAGGTTCCAGGCTCTGAGCTGTCAGCACAGAGCCCGACACGCGGTGTGAACCCATGAACCCTGAGATCATGACCTGAGCCGAAGTTGGACGTTCAACCGACTGAGCCACCCAGGCGCCCCTGTAGAGCATTTAGTAAGAGAATGACCTGGTTCTTATCTGATGTGTGCTTAACTATTTAAGATGAATGGTCATCATGTCTACAATTTACTCCCACATGATTCAGGAAAAAAAAAATAAGGACAAAGCAAACATGGCAAATCATGAACAGTTATTAAATCTGGACAGAGGTAATGGATGGGGCTTATTATACTGTTCTATCCACTGTTCTGTATGTTTAAAACTTTTTAGTAAAAAGAGGTATTTTGCGGGGCGCCTGGGTGGTTTAGTCGGTTAAGTGTCCAGCTTTCCGACTTTCGCTTAGGTCATGATCTCGCGGTTCGTGGGTTCGAGCCCCTCGTCGGGCTCTGTGCTGACTGCCAGCTCGGAGCCTGGAGCCTGTTTCAGTCTGTGACTCCCTCTCTCTGACCCTCCCCTGCTCACTCTTTCTCTCTCTCTCTCTCCTAGAAATAAATAAAAATATTAAAAAAAAAATAGGGGCGCCTGGGTGGCTCAGTCAGTTGAGGGTCCGACTTCACCTCAAGTCATGATCTCACAGTTGGTGGGTTTGAACCCCGTGTCGGGCTCTGTGCTAACAGCTCAGAGCCTCGAGTCTGTCTTCAGATTCTGCGTCTCCCTCTCTTTCTATCCCTTCCCGCTTGCATTGTTTCCCTCTCTCTCTCAAAAATAAATAAAACAAACAAATAAAAAAAACGCTATGAAACACATGCCTTCTAGAGTTGGGGGGATCTGTGATTGGGAGGGGGCGTGATGAGGAGGACTTCAACTTGAAGCAATGTTTTATTCCTTGGCTGGGTTGCCTGTTACGTGAGTGCTTACACTGTGAGAAACCATTTATGCTATATATTTATGGACTTTTTAGTGTGTATGTTACAGTGTGTGTGCGTGTGTGTGTGTGTGTGTGTGGATAAAACGTTTTCTTTCCTAGGGCTCCTGGGTGGCTCAGTCGGTTGAGCCTCTGACTCTTGATTTCGGTTCAGGTCATGATCCCAGGGTTGTAGGATCAAGACCTGAGTTGGGCTCTGCACTGAGCATGGAGCCTGATTGAGATTCTCTCTCCTCTCTTCCCCTGCGTTTCCCCTACCCACGTGTGCTTGCACATGTGCATGTTCTCTTTCTCCCTAAAAAAAAAGAATGATAAATAAATAAAAATGTTTCCTTCTTGTGGCAAAGGTTAAGTGAAGACACAGTCATGAAGGAGGCCCTGACGGCCATCTTAGGACAATTGGGTGACAATTCCCAAGATGGACGCCAACATGCTGAGGATGATGGGGGAGAAAAATGGACAGAGGTGTCCCTTGCTGCCATCACTGAGCTACTGCACCAAGCCAGGTGTTATGTACCTCCTGGTTATAGAGAGGAGAAGATGCCCTTATCTCCAAAGCCTCTTGGAATTGGGTTTCCTTTACTGTTTCCCAAAGCATCTTGGGAATTGTGTTGGGGGGGTCTGCAAGGCTGCCCTCGGGTTTGGTGGTTCACCAGGACTCAGAGGGTGTAATGCTCATAGTTGTAGTTTATTACAGCAAAAGGGAAAAGGTGCATGGGGAGAAATACACGGAGACCGGGAGCATGCTTCCAAGCGCCCCTCCCCCCACTTCCCGCCCCCCAGGGGAGCTCCCAGGGTGCAGCTTAGGTCCTTCAGCAATGATGGGTGACGGCACACGCCAAATGCTGTCTACCTGAGATGCTGACTCGAGCCTGGGAATCTAGGGTTTTCTTGGAGGCTGGCCATGGAAGCACACAGTGTTTGAAGCCCGACCAGGTCCTGAAACTCCAGAGCTTCAAGAGGAAAGGAGATGTTCAGCTACAAGTTATATTTTTTGCACAAACTATCTGGACAAACAAGCACAATGGTGGTTCAAGACCCCAAGTGTGCGAAACAGTCTTTTTTAAGAAAAATGTTTATTTATTTATTTTTGAGAGAGAGAATAGTCAGAGGACGGGCAGAGAGAGAGGAAGACACAAAATCTGAAACAGGCATCAGGCTCTGAGCCGTCAGCACAGAGCCTGATGTGGGGCTCGAACCCACAAACTGCGAGATCATGACCTGAGCTGAAATGAGACTCCCCCTTGACTGAGCCACCCAGGTGCCCCAAGACAATCTTATCAAAATATTCAATAGCTCCATTGCCGGGGGCTGATCGAGGGCCAGTCATGAAAACAGGTGCCTCTTGGGAATGCGTATCAGGCCTGCTGAATGAACTTGATTTCTACATAAATATCATCATCATCATTTGCATTCTTTTCTTTGAGTACATGGAAGTCCAGAGGGGTTAAGAAACTGAATGTGCCCAAAGCCACCCTAACAAATCCTGATGCTCTTCAGTCTCTGGCTTGACTGATTCAAGTTGGCCACGCCCCCCCCTTCGGGGGGGGGGGGGCCCTTTCCAGCCCAGAGTAAACACGGATGTTTCTTCTGGACTTGGCCTAAAGGCCTGCAGCCCTCTTCCCTAGAATATCGAGATTTCCCTGAAATCCTTATAAAGGAGGAAAAGGGAGGAGAAATCCTAAAAGGTAAAGGAAAGGGTGGCAGAGGAAGACCACACAAAGGGATAGATCTGTCAACACATTTCCCAAAGTTGGAACTCAACCGTTGGGGGAGCAGTGCACTCTGGGACAGAAAGAGGGGCCCAGAACTTGCAGGAGGGACTTGGAGGGGAGGGTTTAGGTGGGACCAGGGGGGCAAGTGGAAAGGGGAGCTGGAATCCAGCTGTGTTCGCTGGCTGCCTACTCCCTCTTCCCAGGCAGCCCAACATTTAAACCCTGCACCCCGCAAATGGGAGGAACTATTCTATAAAGCAACACTTTTGGAATTGTGGTTATACTATTGTATATATTTTTAAGTAAGCTCCATGCCCAGTGTGGGGCTTGAACTCACAACCCTGAGACCAAGAGCCACATGCTCTACCGACTGAGCCAGCCAGGGGCTCCTGGAATTGGGATTGAAAATCATTCTTGGAGGGCATTTGGGAAACTGAGGAAGGTTTTAAAAAGGTTTTTTTAACGTTTATTCATTTTTGAGAAACAGAGAAAACAGAGCGTGAGCGGGGGAGGGGCAGAGAGGGAGATAATCCACAGCGGGCTCCAGGCTCTGAGCTGTCAGCACAGAGCCCGGCGTGGGGCTCAAACCCACTGACCGCGAGATCATGACCTGAGTTGAAGTCGGACACTCAGCCAACTGGTTGAGGCGCCCCTGGAGGAAGGTTTTTGTTACAGGATTAGGGTGAGCCACCATCACTTCCTGGACAGGGGACCAGGGCACCAAGATGCCAAATGTCCCATGAGGCTTCCCACAGTGCCCCAGACAGAGAGTCCCACACTCCAATCCATGAGACAGTCGTGGAGGTAAAGAACCTGTTTATAATTACCCCGGTCCAGCCCTGAGCTCCATATACCCATAAACAAAGTCATACATTTTCCAGGAATCAAATAGAGCTTACAAGGGAGGTTTGTTCATTGTTCGCCATTGGATTCTTCAAACCACGAATACGGTATACTGTGTCAGTTTTGTTTGTGGCAGTCAGAGAGCATTCAGGAAGATTCTGCGCCTGGTACACATTCCCAGCCCCATCATTATGTCTTTCAGCTTTATCAGGCCCGAGTCTTTCATTAGTATATTACAAATTACTTTACTCTTATTCTTTCTTTATATCACAATAAGGGCATTATCTTGATTAAAAAAAAAAACAAACCTTTTTGTATGTGGGTAGGTTATATTGTCTGTAGATTTTATTTCAGGGTGGTAAAAGGAGCATTAAAAAATATTTATTATAATGCTAATCTACAGTGATAAAAATCAGAACAGCAGTTACTCAGGAGGGTGGGCGGTGGGTGGTGAGAAGTTTGACTGCAAAGAGGCACAGAGGAACTTTCTGGAGCGATAGCCGTTGTTCTTTACCTTGACTGGGGTGGTATACAACTGTCAAAAGTCATTGAACTGTACGCTCAAAGTGGGCTTGTTGCATTGCAATTGTAATGGAAATTATAACATCACTCAGGTTGAATAAAACATAAATTTTAAAATATCTGTGCAGGGGCGCCTGTGTGGCTCAGTTGGTTAAGCATCCAACTTTGGCTCAGATCATGATCTCACAATTCGTGGGTTTGGGCCAGCCGTTGGGCTCTGTGCTGACAGCTCAGAGCCTGGAGCCTGCTTCAGATTCTGTTTCTCCCTCTCTCTCTGACCCTCCCCTGCTCATGCTGTGTGTGTCTCTCTCTCAGCAATAAATAAAACATTAAAAAAATTAATAAAAATATCTGTGCAGAAAATTTTTTAAATACATATATGTTACAGAAAGGAGGCCTTGGATCTGCTGAGGCCTTGAGATTAATTAGGTGGATTTGTATGGGAATCTGAAAACAAAGATGAAACAATAGCAGAAGAGATCATTTCAGCCAATGCTGCTTTGTGAATTTCACACAAGTTATGCAAAACTTTCAACTAGATAATAAATGCGCAGATGTGTGTGCAGGTTGGGTTGTGATTTGAATACATTTCTTATTCTGAATTGCAGACAAAAAATTTTGAGGGGTGCCTGGGTGGCTCAGTTGGTTGAGCGCCTGACTCTTGATTTTGGCTCAGGTCATGATCCCAGGGTCATGGGATTAAGCCCCACGTAGGGCTCTGCGCTGAGTGTTGAGCCTGTTTGGGAATGTCTCTTTCTCTCTCTCTCTCCCTCTCTCTCCTCTGCCTACCTCCCCTGCTCGCACTCTCTCTCTAAAAATAAAACAAAAACCAAAAAACTCTGAAAACCACACTCTAAAATAGAAATTGCCACACTTTCAAAGTGATCACTCATATTTCAGCACAAAGCAGACTCAGGGCAACAGCTTCGCTGATGGTGATGGATGTCGATCTGTCTTTTCACATCATTTTCTTTTTTTCTTTTTAAAATTTTTTAAAAGTTTATTTATTTTTGGGGTGCCTGGGTGGCTTAGTCGGTTAAGCGTCCGACTTTCGCTTAGGTCATGATCTCGCGGTTCGTGGGTTCGAGCCCCGCGTCGGGCTCTGTGCTGACTGCCAGCTCAGAGCCTGGAGCCTGTTTCAGTCTGTGACTCCCTCTCTCTCTGACCCTCCCCTGCTCATGCTGTCTCTCTCTCTCTCTCCTAGAAATAAATAAAACATTAAAAAAAAGTTTATTTATTTTTGAGAGAGACAGAGTGAGACTGAGTGGGGAGGGGCAGAGAGAGAGGGAGACACAGAATCCGAAGCCGCCTCCAGACTCCGAGCTGTCAGCACAGAGCCCAAAGCGGGGCTTGAACTCATGAACTGTGAGATCATGACCTGAGCTGAAGTCAGATGCTCAACCGACTGAGCCACTCAGGTGCCCTCCTGCCACATCGTTTTCTTAATAGATTCTTTTATAACAACCTTATCAGATGTGATTAGATCATCCTCACTTTACTCCAGAAGCTCACCAGTCAGGAGCTTATCTGCAAGCAGATGAGATGCAGTAACATTACTTCTTTTTTTTTTTTTTTTTAATATTTTTTATTTATTTCTAGGAGAGAGAGAGACAGCGTGAGCAGGGGAGGGTCAGAGAGAGAGGGAGTCACAGACTCTGAAACAGGCTCCAGGCTCCGAGCTGGCAGTCGGCACAGAGCCCGACGCGGGGCTCGAACCCATAAACCGCGAGATCATGACCTAAGCGAAAGTCGGACAGTTAACCGACTAAGCCACCCAGGCGCCCCACAGTAACATTACTTCTAATAACGGAAACTACAGGGAAGGGAGAAAGAAGGTGGTTGGGTAAGAAATCTAAATCTTCATCTTTCATAATTTAGACTTAATACATAATGTCTAAATTTGACCAATCCAGCATTAACACTCACAAAATGAGAAAAATACAAATCATATCACACATGAAGGGCTAATTTTCCTAATATGCATACAGATTACTAAGCTTTGGAATGGGAAGGTCATTGTCACCATCACCATCAACGTCAGCAAAAGGTCAAGAAACAGGGTGGTCTGAGACTTTTCAAGAATGATACAGATTTTCCTTGACTTATGATGGGAGTATGTCCTGATGAACACATCATAAGTTGAAAGTACTAAGGACACCTGTGTGGTTCAGTTGGTTGGGCATCTGACCGGCTCAGGTCATGATCTCACAGTTTGTGGGTTCAAGCCCTGTGTTGGGCCCTGTGCTGACAGCTCAGAGCCTAGAGCCTGCCTCGTATTCTGTGTCTCCCTCTTTCTCAGCCCCTTCCCTGCTCACGCTGTGTGTCTTTCCTTCAAAATTAAATAAACATTTAAAAAAAAATTTTTTTTAAGTTGAAAGTACTAGAAGTCAAAGACGCATTTGATGTATCCAACCTGCTGAACATCAGAGCTTAGCCTAGCTGATCTTAAACATGCTCAGAACTCTTACATATTAGCCTACAGTTGGGCAAAATCACCTAGCACAAAGCCTATTTTACAATAAAGTGTTGAATATCTTATGTCAATATTGAATGTTGGACTGAAAGTGAAAAACAGATGCTTATAAATGTATTGGTTATTGACCCTCATGATCGCGGGGCTGACTGGGAGCCATGGTCCCCTGCCTCTTCCCAGCATTGTGAGAGGGTATCATCCTGCATAGCACTAGCCCCAGAAAAAATCAAAATCCAAAATTTGAAATATAGTTTCTACTGAATGCGTATTGCTTTTGCACCATTGTAACAGTCGAAAGATCATAGGCTGAATCATCATCGTACATTGGGACCACCTGTATTACCCATGAGAGGGCAAGGGAACGATGCCTTCAAACTTCTGAAGGAAACGACTTCCTGTCCCTGAATTCTATAGCCAGCCAAACTATCAGCTGAGAGAGGGGGGATAGCTGAAGACATTTTCTGAAGCACAAGCTTTAAAACATTTACCTCCTGAGAAACCTTCCTCAAGAAGCTGGGGGATGGGCTTTATAAAATGAAAGCATCACTCAGGAAAAGAAGGAACTGAGATCCCAGGCACACAGGGGGCCCTTCACAGGAGGGAAGTGAGGGGAACCCCAAGGATGATGGAAATCGCAGCATGGCAGCTGGTATCAAGATTACAGGTCAACCAGTCCGAGTAGGACCACATGACTCCAGGGACGTGCATGTTGAGGGCTGTCACTCCCAGCACGCCAACTGCCATCGTACTTTTTGGTTTTGTTTTGATTAAAAAAAATTTTTTTTTGGTCTTTATTTATTTTTGAGAGAGAGAGAGAGAGCACACAAGTGAGAGAGGGAGACACAGAATCTGAAGCAGGCTCCAGGCTCTGAGCTGTCAGTACAGAGCCTGATGCGGGGCTTGAGCCCATGAACCTTGAGATCATGAACTGAGCCCAAGTCGGACGCTCAACCGACTGAGCCACCCAAGCACCCCAGGTTTTGTTCTGATTTTTAACCTGAGGAGAGAATGGCTGGGTGGACACGAACCACATTCTTGTCTGTGGTTGACTTGTCTTAGCCATGATAGAGACCCTGTTCTTCCTCCCCGACTGGCTGCTGGATCCACACCCAAGGGGCTCATTTCTCCCCCAATAAACGTGCTTCTTGGCTCCCACTCATGACAGCTGTGGAAGGCTGGGGGTGTTCCTCAAGGTGGAAGACACGAGGCTGACCACATTCGGGCCGGCTGGGCGGGACATGGCCCACGCGTCTGCCATGACAGTTACACTCATTTACATACGGTTAGCCATGTGCTTTCTAGGATTCACTCATGCCCTCACCCACTGAATTCTCCAGAAGGGGTTTGTGTAGACTCTCAAGGAAGCTGACACCAGGTAATGACCTGGATATGGTCCAGCTCATCCTCTCCCAAGGATTTCCACTTAAGAGTGGCCAGTGCGCCCTTTCCTTACACAGATAGATGGTTCTTGCTCTTTAACCTTTTCTTTTCTTGCAGAAAGCTTTCTTGTTTCCCTTGGGGCCATGGCTTGGGAGAGAGCTCCAGTGTGGTTACAAAGCCTCCCAGTGGCTGCAGGGAGAGGTTCAGGCACGAGCCCTGACACCAGGGGGATGCCAGATGGACCCCCTCAAAGGCCGCTGGGTTCCAGTAATTTCTAGTCATGGTTGCATTCTCTTATCATTTTTTAAAAACTCAACCATAACAGTGGATAAATAGGTATTATTACATACTAGGATCACAGTTATGGTGAGAAAGATGAACCTAGAATTTGTAGTCTAACTGATAATACTGTACTGACAGAAATTTCTTAGTTTTGACAAATGTGCTGTGTTTTTTAAAAAAATTTTTAATATTTATTTTTGAGAGAG
This sequence comes from Hyaena hyaena, assembly GCF_003009895.1. Taxonomy (NCBI): domain Eukaryota; kingdom Metazoa; phylum Chordata; class Mammalia; order Carnivora; family Hyaenidae; genus Hyaena; species Hyaena hyaena. The sequence continues at coordinate 8,168,658 of NW_024080641.1, read as the reverse complement.
ACAGAGCGTGAGTGGGGGAGGGTCAGAGAGAGAGGGAGACAGAATTCGAAGCAGGCTCCAGGCTCCGAGCTGTCGGCACAGAGCCTGATGTAGGGCTCAAACCCACAAATCGCGAGATCACGACCTGAGCTGAAGTCGGACGCTTAACTGAATGACCACCCAGGTGCCCCAACTGCTGTGGTTTTGGAAGATACTAGATGCTAACGTCAGGAGAAAAGGGGCAAAGGGTATACTATACTGGAGCACTCTGTACTACCTTTGCAACTTTCTGTCCATTTAAAATTATTCTAAAATTAAAACAGTGGGTGCCTGGGTGGCTCAGTCCATTAATCACCCAACTGTTGATTTTGGCTCAGGTCTGGATCTCACACGGTTCGAAGTCCAAGCCCCACATCTGGCTTCTTGGGGACACCATGGAGTTTTCTTGGGATTCTCTCTCTCCTTCTCTCTCTGCCCCTCTCCCACTTATGCGCATGTGTGTGCATGCTCTCTCGCTGTCTCTCAAAAGTAAATAAATTAAACTTAAAAAAATAAAAAATAAACTTAAAACATTAAAAAAAAAAAATGCCCCAGGACCGCCTGGCTGGCTCAATGGGTAGAGCATGTGACTCTTCTTTTTCTTCATCTTTTTTTTAATATAGCAGTTTCTTATAAGGCATAGATTTTTTTCTAAAGTTTATTTTATTTTTGAGAGAGAGAGAGAGCATGAGCAGGGGAGAAGCGGAGAGAGAGGGGAACAGAGGACCCGAGGCACAGGCTCCTCGCTGACAGCAACGAGCCTGATGTGGGGCTCGAATTCACCAACCGAACTCACCAACCGTGAGATCATGACCTGAGCTGAAGTCGGGCACTCAACCGACTGAGCCGCCCAGGCCCCCCAGAACACGTGACTCTTGATCTTGGGGTCGTGAGTTCAAGCCTAGAGCTTACTGAAAAAAAAAAAAAAAAGGATAAATCAATTTAAAAAATAAAAAAAAAATGTCAACCATTATGGGGTTAGAGGATGGAGGAACTGAAAACAGGTACTGGGCACAGGAGCTGAGCACTATAAAGAAAGGGAAGAGACAAATTAACACAAGAGGCCATGATAATGGTTACATGGGACTTGGAGGGGGGGACATGCAGGGTGCTCAGGCACTGATTGTGAGCTGGTTCTTTACCCAGGTGACGAGTTTACAGGCTTTTAAACTATTCTTCTTTAGCTGTACATAGGGGTCTTATACTCTGTACCGTGTTCTATGAAACATAATGCAGTATTTGGGTGGTGTCTTACGCACAGCCTAGTAGTGATCTACTACCACCAATGACACCCCAGCCAGAGTGACCGCACATGTCACAGGCATTCAGTTCTGTGTTCCCGGGGAAAACCCTCCCCACCGAAACAACGCCAACTTCCTAAAGACTATTCTACTCAATAAACATGTGTTTCACCATTTTGTTACTTCTTCTCATACCACCAACACCTTTCTCACAGTGGCCATGCTCGTAGTATATAATAATACCTGTTTTTAAGGTATCATGGGTCCTAAATGCAAGTTAACCACATTCAGTGGTGTTTTGTTATCGTTCTCAGATTTCAACTTCAGCCCAAGCTTTATCTAAATCTCTGTTCAGTGATCAACTCTAATGTTTGAGGGAAAACAGGACGTTGGTGTGGTGGCTTACCCAGAGGGTGGTACTTTATGCTTGGCTTTCCTCATCTGTGAAATGGGTATAATGAAATCCTTACCTCACACCCTTGTTAGGATGTGGGAAGCACTTAAATGAGTTTTTTGTTTATTTTTTTAATGTTTATTTATTTTTGAGAGAGAGAGAGGAGACAGAGCTTGAGCAGAGGAGGAGCAGAAAGAGAGGGAGACATGGAATTCGAACCAGGCTCCAGGCTCCGAGCTGTCAGCACAGAGCCTGACACCGGGCTTGAACTCATGAACCTCAAGATCACAATCTGAGCCAAAGTTAGATGCTTAACCAACTGAGCCACCCAGGTGCCCCATTGATGTGTAAACACTTAGAATGGCACCCTAGCACCCACTAAGTACTCTGGAAATATTCTTTTTTTAAAAAGACAGAGTTTTTTAAACGTAATTTAAAAAATTTTTTAATGTTTATTTTTGAGAGAGACAGAGACAGAGCTCGAGTGGGGGAGGGGCAGAGAGAGTAGGAGACACAGAATCCGAAGCAGGTTCCAGGCTCTGAGCCATCAGCACAGAGCCTGACACGGGGGCTCGAACTCACGAACCATGAGATTATGACCTGAGCTGAAGATGGACACTTAACCGACTGAGCCACCCAGGCACCCCAAGGTAATTTTAAATAACTTCTGTTTTTAACTCTTATATATTGGCTTTAAAGTCAATCCTTCCTTACCCTTCTTAATGTAACTCTAATGGAAAATGTAGCCAAACAATGGAACAACAGATAGGTTGGTACCTACTGATGAGAGCTCACATTTGCTAAGGGTTTACTCCATTCCAGGCTTCAATTTCTGGCTATTATAGTACCATCACTCCTGCCCCATGATTGGACAGTGTTGGGAGGTACCCCTGAACTTGAGGCCTGAAATCCAGGATGTGATGGCTCATGTCTCTGGGCAGTGGGCATGGGAAATGAGTCTCAGCTCTTCTTACTAAGGCCTGATCTCAAGTAAGTGAGTTCACTTCTCTGAGCCTCAGTTTCCCGTTCTAGAACATGAGGGTGTGAGGAGGAGTGTGGAATCCACACAATCACACTCGTGGCACCTGACACATAGTGAGCACCCAACTGGCTCAGGCCATGATTATAAGGATGAAGCCTCAGGTAGGCGGGAGACTGAGCGTTGGGGGGGGTACCCTGGGCCTGTCACGGGAAGCTTCCACATCCAAGAGGGTGAGTCACCCTTCCTTCCTACCATAATTTGAGGCAGGAGGTGAGCTGTGCCCTGGTCACGTCCTCACCTCTAGTGGCTCACAGGTCCCCTGATACATGACATCATAGTCAGGATGAAATCATGGAGCCCAAAGGTTGGGATGAAAGGAAGGTGTTCTCTGCTGGTCTCTTCCTCCCAATCCCAAACTCTTTTTTAATTTTTTAGTGTTTATTTTTGAGAGAGAGACAGAGAGATAGAGCATGAGCAGGGGAAGGGCAGAGAGGGACAGAGACACAGAATCTGAAGCAGGCTCGAGGCTTAAGCTGTCAGCACAGAGCCCAATGCAGGGCTCGAACTCACGAACCGTGAGTTCATGACCTGAACCGAAGTCGGACGCTTAACCGACTGAGCCACCCAGGAGCCCCCAATCTCAAATATTTGAACCCAGAACTTTCAGGTTCTTCTTGAAGCAGCAGGGGCCCGGGGGGGGGGGGCGGGCAATGGCCATGGTTACCCCTGGCGAAGAAGGTGGTGTGGACATAAAGATGGGCTCACGTTCCCAGTAGTGAGGATCCATTCGTGTATGCACTCACTTAACAAACCTTTATTGTATATCGACTGTGTACCAGGCAGACAAGATCCTTGCCTTCTTGAAGCTGACCATCTAGAGGGACAGGTAGATAGACATAACACAGAGGGAAATACTCTAATCTGTTAGAAAGTGAGGAGTTCCATGTGGAAATATTGGGCGAGGTGAACTCAGGGCAGGGCCAGTAAACTGCAGCCTGCAGATAAAATCTAGCCCATCATTCGTTTTTTGTATGGTTCCTGAGCAAAGAACGGTTTTTACTCCTTTTAATGGTTGGGAAAAGGAAATCTACAGAAGATTTTGTGACACGTAAAAATCACATGAAATTCACATGTCAGTGTCCATAAATAAAGTTTTATTGGAGCACAGCCATGCTCACTGTTACATATTGTCGATGGCTGTTTTTGTGTTATAACCACAATTATAACACGATTGTTATAATATTATTGTGTTATAATATAATAACACAATTACACCACAACTGTCTCTGCCAGAGACCACATGGTCTGCAAAAGCCTAAACCATTTAATGCTTTGGTCTTTATAGAAAAAGTTCCCAGATCCCTGGCTTAGGGGATTGGGAATGGTATGTGAAGGTGGATTGTGATTTTAGATTAGAAACTCAAGGAGAGCCTCACTGACAAAGTGACATTTGGGTAAAGCCTGAAGGAAAGAGGGAGGGCGCTATGCTAGCACTGGGGAAGAATGTTTCAGGGAGAGGGAGCAGCCAGTGCAAAGGCCCTGAGGTAAGAATGTCTGCTGTGTTCAAGGAACAACGTGGAAGCCCCTGTGTCTGAAGCAGAGTGAGCAAGGTGGGGCGGGGGGGCGGGGAGGCAAGTGGTGAGAGAGGAGGACAGAATGGTAATGGGGAAGGTCGGGAAGGTCGTGTGGGGTAGGCGACAGGGAGGACTCTGGCTTCTATCCTGAATGAGATAGAGTCACAGGAGGGCTCTGGGCAGGGGAGGGGGCGGTAACAAGCTGTGTCCGGTTACACGTGGGGAAGGCTGCTGGGTCAGGCTGGGGCAGGGAGATGAAGGAGAGAGCTGCTGAGATTGTCCCAGAAGGAGATGATGGGTAGATGCTGGGGAAGGGAGAGAAGTGGGCCTTCTCTGGGTACATCTGAGGGTGGAGTTGACAGTGTTTCTCAAGAGATAATATCCTAACCGGGGAAAAGCCTTTCCTAAAAGTGTTCACGTCCCAGGCTTTCAAGTCACTCATGTCAGAGTTTTAGTAGCAGGGTGACTCCATACCACCTATGTGCTCTTAGGGAAGTTGCTCAATCTCTCTTAGTCTCAGTTTCCCCATCTGTCAATGGGGTTAATAACCGGGGTGCAGTATCAATGAGCTCATTCATGCAAAGTGCTCGTCATGACGCCTCGCACACGGAACGGGCTCCCATGCAAGGCAGCTTTGATAATGAGGATCCTGCCCCAGGAAGGACCCCAAGACCTATCGGCCCAGGTCGCTGTCTCTGAGGTGCAGACCACACTTTCCGGAAGCAATCTGTCCATTCACCTCTCGCTCCCTGGACCCCACACTCCAGTAAAATGGGCCTCCTAATGTGTGCGTTACAGACAGTCAGGGCCACAAAGGGAACTATTCCCTAGACACGGCTCCCGGCCCACATCAAGTGCTCAGGAATCCATTCCTGCTCTGTTCTTCCCATGACCACCAGCAGCAACAGCTACCTGGATCTAGTGGGATATTTCCCCCAATACTTTATTATGAAAATCCTCAAACACACAGGAGAATCGAGAGAATTTTACAAGAAACCCACCTATATCCACCACCTGGATTCTACCATTAACATTTTACTATTCTTGCTTGTCACACATCTGTGGATTCAATGTCCACCCGTCAATCCATCTTATTTTCTTTTTTCTTTTTTAAATGTTTTATTTATTTCTAGGAGAGAGAGATAGACAGCATGAGCAGGGGAGGGTCAGAGAGAGAGGGAGTCACAGACTCTGAAACAGGCTCCAGGCTCTGAGCTGGCAGTCAGCACAGAGCCCGACGTGGGGCTCGAACCCATGAACCGCGAGATCATGACCTGGGCGAAAGTCGGACGCTTAACCAACTAAGCCACCTGGGCGCCCCAATCCATCTTATTTTCTTATGATGAAGTTCAAAATCATGAAATTTTTCTCTTTTTTTTAACATATTTTTTATTTTTTATTTTGGAGAGAGAGCATGAGCAGGGGAGAGGGGTAGAGAGAGGGAGAGAGAGACGCACAGAGAGAGAGAGAGAGAGAGAGAGAGAATCTTAAGCAGGCCCCACAGTCCTCCGAGCCCAATATGGGGCTCAATTCTCCAACCTGGGATCATGACCTGAGCGGAAATCAAGAGTTGGGTACTCAACCAATTGAGCCACTCGTGTGCCCCTCAAAATCCTGAAATATTTCTATTAAGCTTTTTGGGGACTGAGTTTGCACCAAGCATTGTTTTTATCATTGTCCTTCGTTCATTACTTCCATTTGCTCACCCAGTACTCACATCAACCCTCTAAAATATGTCAAGTATGCAGTAGAGTGTGTTATCCCCGTTTTACAGATGAGGAATTTGAGGCACAGAGAGGCAAACGACTTCTAGCTACTAAATGTTGGAGTTGGGTTTGGATCCAAGCCATCCGGCTACAAAGCTTTTACCCATGAATGCAATATTGCTTCTCCTTCTGACGGGTGAAGTATGCCACCCACTGGAGTATCATGCAGCCAGTATAAAAGAATCATTGGAAGAATCCAGTAAAAATAAATAGGACTATGGCATGATCGTGACTCGGCTCAGATCCGGTGTCTAAGAAAAAAAATGCTCCAAGGAGGGGCACCCATTGTCACCAGTGGTAGCTTCGGGGTAAACGGACACTGAGTGATTAAATAAAATCGTTACTCATTGCAGCTATTATGAGTTGGGCTCCTTCTTTGTGCCCCACCCTGTATTACAGGCTTTACATACTGTCTGTATCTTTCCAAGCTCTTGTGAGGTACGCACTGCTATCCCATTTTAGAGATTAGGACACTGAGACTATGAAGGGCAGGACTTGCCCGAGGTTACTCAGCCAATAAGTGGAAGAACCAGGATTCAAATCCAGGTCTGTCAGTTCCCTGTGCTGATAAGACTTTCTGGCTCTTTCCAATGTCTTATTTTTCAGTAATAAGATGATTTAATTCCATAACGGAAACTAGTCTTTTAAGAAGACACCTCGCTAAGAAAGTAGACTCATTTATCACTATTGTATTAACCATGTTTATTATTTTAGTAAAATTAAAAACCCTACCTCACCCCATGGACAAAAACCAGTTCCCGGGGCACCTGGGTGGCTCAGTTGGTTGAGCACCTACTTTGGCTCAGGTCATGATCTTGCAGTTTGTGAGTTCAAGTCTCGCGTTGGGCTCTGTGCTGACAACTGAGAGCCTGAAGTCTGCTTTGGATCCTGTGCGTGTGTGTGTGTCTCTCTTTCTTCCTCTCCTCCACTCACGTTCTGTCTTTCTGGAAAACAAAATAAACATTAAAAAAATTTTTTTAAAAATCAGTTCCAGATAGACTGCCAACCTAAATGTAATGCAAAATGATAAAGATTTTGGAAAACAATGTAAGAGAATATAAACATGTTTGGAGGTATGGAAATATTTCTTAAACAAGACATAAAAATAACTATTCATAGGAGAAGATTGAAGAATAGGACCGTGCTAAAGGTAAGACTTCCTGTTCATTAAAAAATGCCATTAGAGGGGGCGCCTGGGTGGCTCAGTTGGTTGAGCATCTGACTTTGGCTCAGGTCACGATCTTGTGATTGTGGTTCGTGAGTTCGAGCCCCGCATCTGGCTTGCTGCTGTCAGTGCAAAGCCTGCTTCAGATCCTCTGTCCCTCTGTCTCTCTGCCCCTCCCCCACTCATGCTCATTCTCTCACTCTCTCTCTCAAAAATAAATCATTAAAAAAGATGTTTTAATGTCATTAAGAAAATGAAAAGACATCTAAAAAGTAGGAGGTGTTCATAGTACAACTAACAAATGGCTTGTATCCTGAGTATATGAAAAACACATTCATTTAAAAAATGGACAACCCAATAGAAAATTGAGCAAGACACTTGAACAAGCACATTACAAAAAAGGATATTCAAAAGGCCAATATCCAAATGAGAATGTTATTACTCACTGGGAAATGCAAATTAAAATTACGATGAGCTACCATTGCACATCCACCAGAATGTCTAGAAATGAAATGCCCGACAATGCCAAGTGTTGGTGAAGATGTAGAGCGATGGAAATACTCCAAGATGGCCAGAGAGAGAAGATATTATTACAACCACTTTGGAAAATTCTTTGGTAATATCTACCAAAGATAAACATATATGTCCTATGATCCAACCATTCTACTCCTGGGTTTATACCCAAGAAAATGTGTAATAAGTTGCCCCTTGAACAATTTAGGAATTAGAGGCAATGACCTTCCCATGCAGTCAAAAATCCGAGTTAAGTTTGACTCTCCCCAACCTCAACTACTGATAACGTCCTCTTGACGGAAAGCCTCACCAATAATATAAACAGTCAATTAACACATATTTTGTATGTAATAGGTACCATATTCTGTATTCTTACAGTAAAGTAAGAGAAAAGAGAATGTTATTAAGAAAATCATAAGGAAGGGGCACCTGGCTGGCTCAGTCGGTAGAGCATGTGACTCTTGATCTTGGGGTTGTTACGTTTGAGTCTCATGTTGGGTGTAGAGATTACTTAAAAATAAAATCTTTAGGGACTCCTGGGTGCTTCAATGGGTTGAGCGTCCAACTCTTAATTTTAGCTCAAGTCATGATCCCAGAGTTGAGGGACTGAGTTCCACCCTCAATGCAGAGCCTACTTAAGAGTCTCTCTCTCCTTCTGCCCCTCTCCCGCTCTAATGCTCTCCCTCTCTTTCTAAAATAAATAAATTAATAAATAAAATAAAATCTTTAAAAAAATAAGAGGGGACACAAATAAATTTTTAAAATCATAAGGAAGAGAAAATATAGTGACAATACTGTACTTACAAAGTCTATGGATATGTGGACCCATCCAATTTATTTATTTTTTAAATGTTTATCTTTGACAGAGAGAGAACACAAACAGGGGTAAGGCAGAGAGAGAGAGGGAAACACAGAATCTGAATCAGGCTCCAGGCTCTGAACTGTCAACACAGAGCCCAAGCAGGGAGCCCGATGTGGGGCTTGAACCCAAGAACTCTGAGATCATGACCTGGGACACAGTCAGACGCTCAGCCAACTGAGCCACCAAGGCGTCCTTGGGCCCATGCAGTTTAAACCTATGTTGTTCAAGGGTGAGCTGTATATGTTGACCACTCTACGTTGTGAACGTACCAGACCAAAATGTTCATTACATATTATTTGCAAGAGCAAAGATGGAAACAACTTAAATTTCCATAGCCACTTGGTGTGTAAACATATAGCATATTGTGGCATATTTGCACAATGGAATACTACTCGGCGACGAGAACTGGATCACGTCACACACCCAACCTGGATGAATTTCACAATCGTAGCGTTGAGTGAAAGAAGCCGACACAAGAATTCATACTGTGTAATGTTATTTAGATCATGTGGAAAAGAGGCACAATGCAATGCCTGTCTCTAAGGAGGCATGCTTAGGCAGTAAAACGTAAACCAGGTCAAAGTCAGTCCAGTAGGCTCCTTCTCAGGGAGGGAGAAAGTAGTGCCTGGGAGGAGGTGGGGAGGAGCTTATGGAAAGCTGGTAGAATTTGTTTCCTCACCCAGGTGGTGGTTACACAGGTATGTTCTCTTTGTCCTAATTCAGGAAATGGACCATTTATGTTTCAGGTACTCTGCATATGTATGTCCTATTTCACAATGAAGAAGGTTCAGATAATTTAAAAATGATTTAGAGAGGCGCCTGTGTGCCTCAGTTGGTTGAGTGGCTGATTTGGGCTCAGGTCATGATCTCACAGATTCGTGGGTCTCAGAGCCTGGAGGCTGCTTCGGCTTCTGTGTCTCCCCTTCTCTCTGCCCCTCCCCCACTTGCACTCTGTTTCTCTCTCTCTCAAAAATAAACATTAAAAATATATTTTTTGAATGATTTGGAAAAATAAGCTCATCACAGCCTCATCTCACAAACTGAGCAGGCCAGATGTCTCTGATATAATAATCACTGGGAGGGACGTGCATGGCACTTGCTTTGCGCTGGGCACTGTTCCAAGTTGTTTATATCTGTTACCTTATTTAATCTTTATAACAACCCTCTGAGACAGTTACTATCATTATTCCCAGTTAACAGATGGGGAAACTGAGGTAAGGTGAAGTTCAGTAACTTGGCCTAAGTCAGTCAACGCTAGAGCTAGATCTAATCCCAGGTCATCTGGCCCCAGAGTAGAGCTCTGTTCATCACCATGAGATTCTCCTCTCTAAGGAGAAGCAGAAATGGGGAAGTGGAAGCCTGTTTCTCAAAACACAGAGCCATCTGACGAGAGGACCTGGAAATAGCTCCATGGCCTCCTGACAACAGGGGAAAGCTGTGATTGGAGCAGGACTGGGGGGCAGGGCATAGGGAGCTGGGAGCCCCCGCCCCCCACGTCAGACGTCAGGGTACAATTCTAGTGGGGCTTTAAAAAAATTTTTTTTTGACTTATTTATTTTTCTGGTGGGGCTTTTACCCGGAGCTGGTGGATGGAATTCAGGGACTATGTGATTCTGGATGGGAAAGCCAATGACCTCTTTGCTTTCACTCCCCTTTAACTCAGCAGTCCTCAAAATGGGGTTGGGGAACCCCCCGTAAATCCCCAAGACCCTTTTCAGGGCGTGAATGAGGTCAAAACTATTTTCTTTCTTTTTCAAGTTTTTATTTATTTTAAAAAGAATTTTAATGTTTGTTTATTTTTGAGATGGGGACAGGGCAGAGAGAGGGAGACACAGAATCCCAAGCAGGCTCCAGGCTCTGACCTGGCAGCACAGAGCCCAATGCCGGACTCGAACTCAACAACCTCCAGATCATGATGTGAGCCGAAGTCGGATGCTTAACTGACTCAGCCACCCAGGCACCCCTCAAGTTTTTTTATTTTTGAGAGAAAGAGACAGTGCGTTCATATGCGGCTGCACGTGACTGGGGGAGGGGCAGACTGAGCGGGAGAGAGGGAATCCCAGGCAGGCTCTGCACCACCAGACCAGAGCTGGATGGGGGGCTTGAATTCATGAACCCCGAGAATGACCTGAGCTGAAATCAAAAGTCTGACACTTAACCAACTGAGCTACCCAGGCTCCCCAAAACTATTTTCATAGTAATACTGAAACGTGTTTGTCCTTTTCACTCTCCAAAGTGAAATGTTACCTGTCCTAACATCATTGGTAGGATGGCTAATGGGGTGTATGCGTGTGTACTGCTGCGTTTTAAAAACTGCTCACTTTAGGGGCACGTGGGCGACTCGGTTGAGTGTGGGACTCTTGATTTCGACTCAAGTCATGATCTCATGGACCACGAGATCCAGCCCTGCGTGGGGATCCATGTTCACAACACAGAGCCTGCTTGGGATTCTCTTCTCTCTCTCTCTCTCTGCACCCCCCCCCCCCAAATACACAAACTAAATAAAAAGTTCTCAGGGCACCTGGGTGGCTCAGTCGGTTGGGCATCTGACTTCAGCTCAGGCCATGATCTCGCGGTTCGTTAGTTCAAGCCCTGCATCTGGTTCTGTGCTGACAGCTCAGATTCTGTGTCTGAGGGATTCTGTGTCTCCCTCTCTCTCTGCCCTTCCCCTGCTCATACTCTGTCTCTGTCTCTCTCTTAAAAATAAATAAACATTAAGAAAAAGTTTTTAAAAACCTCTCCTTTTATTTTTCTTGCATGATAAGTAGCAATGGATATAACCGATATACATACATATACGCATATACAAAACCCTCTTTGGAGTCCTCAGTAATTTTTAAGAGGATACAGAGGGGCTGCTGTGATTGAAATTTATCACATCCTTCTGTCCTACTTTCGGACTTCCAGCTCTGCTGTGAGAAGAAATCAAAGATGTCTTCAAATCCCACTGGAGTCATTGCAGGCCACTCAAACATCTGTACACTCATCAAATCGTCCAAGTTTACCATAATTTATTTTCTGAACCTGCACTAGATCTTGAAGCCTAATTTATTAAGAAAGAAGTGCATATCTTACTGTATCACATATTTGTTTTAAAAACATTTCAATATTGGGGCATCCGGGTGGTTCAGTAGGTTGAGCCTCCAACTCTTGATGTCGGCTCAGGTCATGATCTCACGGTTCGTGGGTTCAAGCCCCACGTCCGGCTCTGTGCTGACAGCTCAGAGCCTGGAGCCTGTTTCAGATTCTGTGTCTCCCTCTCTCTCTGACCCTCCTCTGCTCTCGCTGTCTCTCTCTCAGGAACAAATAAAAACATAAAAAAAAAAAGTTTAGAAGCCTCAGCTTCTGCAAGAAAACCTAAAACCGAGGGCAAGTTACAATTGGTGGGGGCAGGGGTTGGAATGGAGGGTGTTTGAGGAGAAAAGAGTTGCTTATTATTACAGTTTAAGCTGTAACGGAGTCTCTGGAAGGTGGGAAAAATTCCAAACAGCAAAAGGGCCATCTGGAACCCCTCCGCCCTTCGGTATCACTCTGAAATCTGTTGTGCCCAACCTGGGGACATTGCTATACTTTGAATTACAAAAGCCAAATAGGTTGGGTCATTTTATCTGTTGACAGGAAGAGAGAACAATTGAAAACCTGGACCCTCCAAACCTTTTCTGCTGCGGTAGGAGCCCCGCAAACATATTTTGCCGGAAGCCACTCTCAACCTTCAAACAGCTCACAAAGGTTTTCGGGGGAAATTCTCACTTGCTCCCACCTAGACCTCAGACCAATTTCTGGAGTTCATGCAGTAATAATAATAATAATAATAATAATAAAGCAGCTGATTCTTATCCAGCCCTTACTCTGGGCCAGGCCGGTTCTCAGCATGAAATTGCCTGCCTCCCCTGGTTTAATCCTCACAACAGCCCATAGGGTATGTGCTATTAATATCTTCGTTTTGCACGTGAAGCTGCCGTGGCTCGGCGAGGTTAAGTAACCCGCCTAGGGCGCACAGCCCAGAAGCGGCACTGTCTTTCTTGGATTTTGATTTTGTGTTTTCAGTGTTCCCCGGGGTTGCGCGGGGGTTCTGGGGGAAAAATCCGTGAGCTAAGCTTGGAGGAGGAGGAAGGCGGAAGGAGTTTAGAGGAAGATGAGGCGGCTGGAAGGGACCTGGGAATCCCCTGGGTCGCAGACCCTGCTGCTGGCACGCGGGGGTACCGCGCGATCTGGCAGGGCCGGGGGTGCGAGTCAGGGTCGGTGCCCTGGGGGCTCCGCAGCCGCGGGGTGGGGCGCCCGGGGGACCAGCTCAGCCTTACCTGTCTCGCGCTCATCTGGTGGTCAGCCTGGCGGTGGCGGCTGCTGCGTACCAAAGCTTTCTGGGTCCCGCATCCTAGGCCCCACCCTGGGTAGGGGGTGGGGCGCCCAGGACGGGCCGGACCTGTGTGGCCCGGGGCCCGGGCTGTCTGGGGAGCCTGTCACCTCGAGAAGGCAGGCTCTTCCGGGGCTGGGACAGCTGTGGGCGGCAGGGTGCCACGATGCCTTCAGACTCATAAATACCGCCGCCGCACGGATGGCCAGAGACGCGCATGCGGGCAGCTGGCGCCCCCGAGGGTGAGCAGGGAACTGGGAGGGCGTCCCCCGCTCCACCTCCTAGGGTCGGGGCTGACGGTCCCAACCCGGTTGTGCCCCGGCGGGTCCTGGGGGAGCTGGAGAACGAAGGGGAGCCGGCCAGAAGGGTGGGTGTGCAGGTGCAGCGCTGGGGGCTTGGGGTCACCAAGGCAGGATGGGATGCTAGGGAGAGGGCAGAGAGGCTGGGGCCGCTCCAGGTCGGACGGAATTCCGGGGCGATCTGGGGAGGGCAGTGCGGGATTGGGGTCACTAGCACCAGCATGGAAGGCTGGAGGACCAAATAGAGAGCGATGAGGTCTGAGAGCAGCGTGCAATGCTATACAGGGGCGGGGGCAGTAAGGTCCAAGACTCCGGCCTGACAGCAGGGGGGGACCCGCTGGATGTGGCGTTGCCAAGGGCAACTACCTACACCCAGCCCCCGCCCCGCTCCCAAACCTCTCCGGAGAGTGAGCTGCGCTTAACACCAAGGGCGCTGGAGCCAGGACCCCTGGGTCCACGACATCCTAGCCGTGCACTGAATCACTGTTGCTCATTTTCCTCCTCTGGGATATGTCGCGGGTGTTCGCAGCAGCCGCCACACATAGGAATGTTGTGAGGCTCCCGTGACTTCATCTATGCAAAGTGCTTAGCACACAGCTCGTCTCAGGACCTTCGGCGCTTGGTAACGATCGAGGTGCTTGTTTTCTCTGCAGCATCTGGATAACCACCCTGCCTCCCTCCCCGCCAGCATTGCCGGACCTCCCTCTCCAGCCCAGTCTCTTCGTGCTGTCCCTGACCTTCGTGCTGTCCCTGAATCCGATCTACTGTGGACCCCTCTCCTTCCCCGTCTGCCCCTCACTGTCCCCTTACCATGCGCCCCCTGTGTCCCTGCTGGGCCGGCTGCTGTGTGCTCCTGGTTTGCTCCCTCGGAGTCCGAGGGGCCCGGGAGGCCCCCAGCGCCGCCCCTGAGCAAGTTCACCTGTCCTACCCCGGTAAGTTTCTGTGAGCACTTCCAGGGAGGCCCAGTGGGTCGGGGGCTCCGGGATCCCGCGCAGATTGTTGTGGGACCTTGGCCTTGCCCTTCCTGAGCCTCAGTTGTCTGCCTCTGTGAAATGGGGGCTCGAAGCAGTGGTGCATCTGGCTGTGTGGGAAATGATTACATGTCCATCTCTAGTAAGTTCCCCAAAGGGGGCAGCTGTTTGTTGTCTTTGCCCATTGCGTCCCCACAAAGCTGCCTCCTGATCCTTAATCTAGGGGTGGTGGTGCCCTGCGGTGGACCCTGGAGCCTCTGTACCCAAACTTCTTGGGTTTTAATACCAGTTTAAGTAGTTTAATCCTACTTGCCTGCTGTGTGACTATGGGCGAGTGACTTGACCTCTCTGGTCTCAGCTTCTTCATCTGGACAACGGAAAATGTTAGTGTGACCTCAAAGTAGGGAGAAAACAAGATATTACCTGCAAAACGGCAAAGCAGAGCTTTGTATCATGCTTCTCATATATTTTTGTCTCATCTTTGGTGCAGCTAAGGATTATTGAGAACCTCAAAGAACTTGAGTTTATGGGACTTATATCCAAACATTTGCCATATTAGAAACTAAAATGGAGGCATTTAAAATGAACACTAGTAAATCCGCTCTGCATTAAGATATATGGCATTTTTCAGGAGAAATAACTATACAAAAGCAAAGAAACTTCGTGAGAAATTGGTGAGCTTTGGTTTACATCTTTTTAAGTCTCTTTAATGTCTAGCTTAATAGGAGATGGCCAGAGTTTCCCCACATCTGCTTCTGCTGCTGTTTCGATAGATTGCTTTGGATGATATATAGGAAGAAAATTTGGTTTCTCATGGGTACAGAGAGGAAGCTTTTTAAAGATTATTTTTCTACTTTTTATTATTTTTTAAGTGTTTTATTTTATTTTTGAGAGAGACAGACAAGAGCATGAGCTGGGGAGGGACAGAGAGAGAGAGAGGGAGACACAGAATCTGAAACAGGCTCCAGGCTCTGAGCTGTCAGCACAGAGCCTGATGTGGGGCTGGAACTCACAGACCGTAAGATCATGACCTGAGCTGAAGTTGGACGCTCAACCGACTTGAGTCACCCAGGCACTCCACGAGCAGTTATTTTGTAGGGGAGCACTCATTTGGGGTTTGTCAGATACTTTCTCAAGATTAGGATGAAGTTATGTGCTTTTCTGGCAAGACTAATCGCAGCTGTGATGTTGTGTCTTTCCCGGTGCCTGGCATCAGAGAGTTCATGATGCCGACACAGTTTATTACTGTTAACGAATGATGTTAACCTTTGCTGCCTGGTTACAGGGGTGCGCGCTGGGTTTCTCCACTGTAGGATTTTTATTCTTCCCTTTGTAATTAATAAATATCTTGGAGGAGATTCCTTGAGACCGTGCAAACTCATGTTTCTCTTGAAGATTTCACCAGCTCATTTTGCCATCTGTCCATGGATCTTGCCTGTGACAATTGTTAGGTGGTGTTTGCCTAATTGTGATTTTGTAACTTTCTAATTCCCTGTCTCCATCTAACAGAGATTTTGTTGTAAGGAAAGCTATTCCTTCCCTCATTCATTCATTCATTCATTCATTCATTCCAGTATAGACTTATAGATACTTACTGTTATTCCGTTGGTTAAATGTACAAGACTACTGTTGTTGACTTTGTGGCTCAAATTGTCCCAGATTTGGTCTTTTGGAATTCCTTCAGATTGGCTCCTGTGTTCTTTTAATAAGCCTCCATCATTTTTTGAGCAATTCCACTTTTTCTGGGACCATAGGTTATTCCAGGCTTATCTTGTATATTTCCTGCCCCATCTTTGAAATCGACCATGTATCCAAGGAGCCCCAGTTTCTTTCACTGGAGAACAGGTGTTTAGAAACCAAGATCTGAGCACACAGTGTGCTCGCGGCTACTGAGGTATCATTGCTGCCAGGCCCTTTCAAAAACAGAGCTAGGCAGCACATGTGGGTGTTACACACACATGCACACAATCTCTATTTTCGTGTCTGTCTGTGTGTGTACTGTACGCACCATGAGATCATGCTGATACCTCTGATTCTAGTCCAACATCAAGGATTTATTCCGGCATTCTTCCTTCCTTGTGTGTAATTTCTGTCTCCAGCATGAAGAAATCTACCTTCCACTTCTACGATATACTTACTTATTTGTTCAACGCAAATATGGGCCTAAAGCGGTTCCAGAATCATTTGTCTGCATCCCCATGAGAACATTTACTAGATGATGACGTGTGTATGGTCTTTTTTCTCTGTAGTTTTATTTTTTTATTTTTTGCTTTTCTGAAAGGAGAGAGGTTTTTGGTTGCTTATTTATTTATTTATTTAATTTCTGAGAAAGAGAGAGACAGTGTGAGCAGAGGAGGGTCAGAGAGAGAGGGAGTTACAGAATCCAAAGCAGGCTCCAGGCTCTGATCTGTCAGCACAGAGACTGACGCGGGGTTCGAACCCACGAACCGTGAGATCATGACCTGAGCCAAAGTCGGACACTTAACCGACTGAGCCCCAGGTGCCCCTCTCTAGTCTTTTTAAAAACATTCTTTTATTACTGAAGTATAAGTTGACATCCAATGTTGTATTAGTTTCTGGTGTACAATATAGTGATTTGACAGTTCTATATCTTATTCACCGTTCAGCACGGTGAGTGTAGACACCATCTGTCACCACACAATGTCGTTACGAATTGGCTATATTCCCTATGCTGTGCTTGTTTCATCTCTGTGACTTATTTATTTTCTAACTGGAGGTTTGTGTCTTTTCTCTATAGTCTTTCAGTGTCCATTCAAAACCTAGTTCCCATGATTACCCACCCCCTTCAGTGTGGCTACTTCATTCATTTAAATTTTTTTCCTAATGTTTATTTATTTTTGAGAGAGAGAGAGACAGAGCACAAGCAGGGGAGGAACAGAAAGAGAGGGAGACACAGAATCCGAAACAGGATCCTGGCTCTGAGCTCTCAGCACAGAGCCTGATGTGGGGCTTGAACTCAAGAACTGCAAGATCATGACCTGAGCCAAAGGCAGACACTTAACCGACTGAACCACCCAGGCGCCCTGGTAGCTACTCATTTCTACGAAAGAAGTACCAGAAGGATATAGCAGAAAGGAAAGATGGGTTACTTACATGGGATGGGTGGGGATGGGGTGGAAAAGGGGGAACAGGAGCAGAGCGGGAAAGACCAGGAGGGAAAACACTACCTTTTTTGTGTAATTCTGACTCTTAGAATTATAGTCATGTTTCACATTTCCTTCACATACTCCCCAAATAAACTAACAATTAAAACCACTCAGGATGTGGGGGGAAGCCAGTATGGAATATAAAGACTGACCAACAGACGTAACTGTATTTAAAATTTTTTTTAAAAATTTTAATGTTTATTTCTGAGAGAGAGATAGAGACAGTGTGAGCAGGGGAGGGTCAGAGAGAGAGGGAAACACAGAATCTGAAGACAGGCTCCAGGCTCTGAGCTAGCTGTTAGCACAGAGCCTGACACGGGGCTCGAACCCACGAACTGTGAGATCATGACCTGAGCCGAAGTCGGACGCTTAACCGACTGGACCATGCAGGCGCCTCAAGGGGCTGGCTCTTGATTTCGGCTCAGGATGTGATCTCTCGGTTCGTGGAATCGAACCCTGCATCGGGCTCTGTGCTAAAGCGTGGAACCTGCTTTGGATTCTCTCTCTCCCTCTCTTTCTCTCTCAAAATAGATAAATAAAATTTAAAAACAGTTTTTAAAAGTTTGGATTTGTATATTTATATATAAAATAAAAACCACCACATAGAGACTTACTGCAGAAGTTGACAGATTTAGTGGCACTGGGCCCACGTGGTGGCTGTCGCCAGAGTGAGCGATGACTGTCCCTTTTACACACTGCAGGGTCTGCAGTGTGTCACACACTCCCTAACTCCTTGCTGCCTTACTGCTTCCGGCCGGCCCTTGTCCCTGTTTATATTACCCAGCAGGCTTCTAGAGATCTGAGTGTCTGACCCCTATGCATGGAGGTGCCTGGGTGACAATGGGGAGCCTACTTGGGATCCTCTCTCTCTTTCTCTCTGTCCCTCCCCAGCTAGTGCTCTCTCACTCTCTCTCTTTCAAATAAATAAACGTTAAGAAAAAATATCATGTATGTGAAATGGCACGAGATCTGCACAGAGTGACTAATGATAGGGAATAACGCAGCACTGGGGCGCCTGGGTGGCTTAGTCGGTTGAGCGTCCGACTTTCGCTCAGGTCATGATCTCGCGGTTCGTGGGTTCGGGCCCTGCGTCGGACTCTGTGCTGACTGCCAGCTCAGAGCCTGGAGCCTGTTTCAGTCTGTGACTCCCTCTCTCTCTGACCCTCCCCTGCTCACGCTCTCTCTCTCTCTCTCCTAGAAATAAATAAAAAATTAAAAAAAAAAAAAAAGGAATAACGCAGCACTAACTGCACTGTTGCAAGTGCTTTACTTGGGTTTACGCACCTAAGCCTCATAAAAACCCTGTAAAGTAAGTAGATATTAGTATTATTTTACCTTACGGATGAGGAAACTGGGGCTCAGAGGGGTGAAGCAACTTGCTCAGGGAAGCACGGCTTGGAAACGGCAGGGCTGGGATTGAACCTGGGGAGCTCCGAACCTGTGTCCCTGGGGCTAAGTGTTCCGGAGCTCTCAGCCATCACCCCGCGCTCTGTGCGCGTCGTTCCCTCCCCGCCCCCATCCCGCTCAGGCCTCACCGCCCAGCCCCAGTCTGTTCCTTTCTCCCCAGGTGAGCCAGGCTCCATGACTGTAACCTGGACCACATGGGTCCCCACCCACTCTGAAGTGCAGTATGGACGGCAGTTGACGGGGCCCCTGCCCCTCCGGGCCCAGGGCACCTTCAGCCACTTCACGGATGGGGGGGTTCTCCGGCGGAAGTTCTACATACACCGAGTCACGCTGCTGGGGCTGCTCCCAGGGGTCCAGTATGGTGAGAGGGGACCCGGGCCCAAGTGTTGTGGGGAGCAGGAAGAGGAGTGGGGTGTAGACGGAAGCTACCACTGTTGGGGGCTCGGGCTGGGCCGGTGACTACTCTGTTTATCTGGACCCTACTGTAGGAGACTCTGGGGTGAAAATGGACGGCGCCGGGGTCTGGGGCTGTGTGGACCAGAGGGCAAGGGTCAGAACCCTCCAATCCCCCGCTGCCTCCCCCCACCAGCTGAAGACGGAGGGGGGGTGGAGGAGACGGCCTGGGGTGCTCCTTGCTGACCAGGACCTTTCCCTTTGCTTCAGTTTACCGCTGCGGCAGTTCTCGGGGCTGGAGCCGTCGGTTCCGCTTCAGGGCCCTGAAGAACAGTCCCCGCTGGAGTCCCCGCCTGGCTGTGTTTGGGGACCTGGGGGCTGACAACCCGAAGGCCTTACCCCGGCTGCGCAGGGACACCCAGCAGGGCATGTACGATGCTGTGCTCCATGTGGGTGAGGCATTGGCAAGGGTGGCCTTGGGGGGGAGGCCTGGGGCGTGGGTGGGAGGCCAAGGCGGTACTGTTGAGGGGCCCACGCTGGGGCCAGTGTGGTTCTGGAGGGACAGGGATGAGACTGGCCTTGACGATGGGGTCTGAGGTTAACCAGAACGCCCGGGTTAGAATCCCAGCTCCAACACGAAGAGCCTTGTTTTTGTCCTCTGTGTTATTACTGTGGGAGCTGAGACTGGGTCAGAATTCACGGGACTGTCGTGATGACTACATAGTCGACATTGCCCAGCATGCTGTAAGTGCTACCTATTCATTGTCATTATCATTGCTGCTGTGGCTTCAGGGGACAGGGGAACAGATGGGAGAGGAAGATTGGGGCTGATAAGTTTCAAAGCCGCAGACTCTGGAATCAGGACTCTCGGTTTGATTCCTGGCTCTTAACTAGTCAGCCTTGTGACCTTGCATGGGTGCTTAGCCCCTCTGGGCCTCAGTTTCCCCATTTGAAGTGGGGTCATCATAACATCCACCTCAGAGGGTGTATTGAAGATTCAGGTGATTAAGTATGTCAAGCATTTGGAACTGTGCCTGGTGCAAAACCAGTATCAGACTGTGTCGGCCTTAACGTCGTTGTCGTGGGAGGGGACCAGAGGGCGGGCAGAGATGTGGGCTGGTGTGATCAGAGCACAGGAGACCAGCACAGTCCTGCCGGGGGTGGGGAGCTCAGGGACCGAGGGTTCGAGAAACAGTTCCAAGTGCACATGGGAGTGGAGGTGGGGTAGGGATCGATAGCCAGGATGGCTCGGAGCTAGGGGTTACCGCCGCCCCCGGAGCAACCAGCTCTCTCCTCCTGGCGCCCAGCAACCAGCTCTCTCCTCCTGGCGGAAGGAGAGCCTCACTCTGTCCCTGCCCCTCCCCCCACCTCCAGGAGACTTTGCCTACAATATGGATCAGGACAATGCCCGTGTCGGCGACAAGTTCATGCGGCTCATCGAACCTGTGGCCGCCAGCCTGCCATACATGACGTGCCCTGGGAATCACGAAGAGCGCTAGTGAGGGCCCAGGGCTTTGGGTGGGCGAGGGCCTGACCTAGGGAAACGGATGCATCCTTCGCCTCGTCTCACCTTAGTTCCTCACGCTTTGGCAGCTGATTAGCGGTAGTGGGAGAGGAGATAAGGGCTAGGCTGGGAGCCAGACCAGATGGGGGTGGGATCCGAGAACCCAGACCCTCTTTCCACCCTTTCACTTTCTTTTATCCAGCAACTTCTCTCACTACAAGGCTCACTTCAGCATGCCGGGGAACAGCCAAGGCCTGTGGTACAGGTAATCTGGGGGGGCCTAGGGGACTGGCTTCTCTCCTCCCAAGGGTGAGACCTCCTTTGACCCCGTGCGGGAGACCCCACCTTTGACCCGTGCCCTTTGACCCCTCCAGCTGGGATCTGGGCCCCGCGCACATCATCTCCTTCTCCACCGAAGTGTATTTCTTCCTCAATTACGGCCACCACCTGGTAGAGAGACAGTTCCACTGGCTGGAGAACGACCTCCAGGTAACCCGACTGAGGTCCCCTCTAATCCCCTGACCAGCTGCCCCTCCCCTCCCCCATCCCTACCTCTCACTCTGGGCCCTGCTCTCTAGAAAGCCAACAAGAACCGGGCAGCCCGGCCGTGGATCATCACCATGGGCCACCGGCCCATGTACTGTTCCAATGCTGATTTGGATGACTGTACATGGCATGAAAGCAAGGTGAGGACCCCCTCCCTGGGGCGGGGTGCCAAGAGCCACGTGGAGGGCTGGCCTGAGTCTCCACTCACCTCCTCGCTCCTCCCGCCCAGGTTCGCAAAGGCCTCCTCGGCAAGTTGTATGGGTTGGAGGACCTTTTCTACAAATATGGTGAGTGACCTGGGGGGGACTTCCAGCCGCCTCATCTCTCCAGGATCAAGGGGCTTGACGCCCACTTTTTCTGCCTCAGGGGTCGACCTGCAGCTGTGGGCTCATGAACACTCGTACGAACGGCTGTGGCCCATTTACAACTACCAGGTGAGGCTCAGAGAGGGCCGAGGGCCCATGTGGCTGGTGGCAGTGGACCCCTGGACGCCCCAGGGCGTGGCCTGGTGTGACGTGCCCCTCCCCCTTGCTCCCTTCTCCAGGTATTTAATGGCAGCCGAGAGATGCCGTACACCAACCCTCGAGGCCCTGTCCACATCATCACCGGATCTGCTGTGAGCAGGGCGGGAAGGGGGGGTGCCTTCGGCTTCTTGCCTCTTGATTTTGATGGCCTCTTGTACCGGCCCCAGTACCATGTGCTTTATGCAGTCACTGTCACCAACTCTCAACCCTAGAACTTAGGTACGCCTAGTAGCATGCCCATTGTACAGATGTGGAAACAGAGGTGAGGCACTCAAATGCTTGTTCAGTAGTGGTTCAGTAAGTGGTGGGATTGCCCAGGTTACCAACAGACCCAGAGGCAGAGGGCTTCTTATTAGTGTCATCGCAGCTGAACTCCAGACCATTCCCATTCCACTGAACTTTCCACTAACGACTGCTTTTGGTTCTGGGACTCCCACACCGTCTCTAGTTCTTACGTCTCCTTAGTCTTGTCCGATCAATGACGGTTCCTCAGTCTTTCGTTGTCTTCCATCCTTCACATTTTGGAAGACTCCTGGCCAGTTGTTTTAAAGAATGGCCCTTTGGTCTGGGTGTGTCTGATGCTGAGGCTCTGGCTATGCATTTTGGGCAAGAGAGTCCCAGAAGAAGTGTGACCAAGGATGACGTGCCCTCCCACCTGTCTCATCCTGGAGGTGTTTCTCTGCATCACCTGGTGAAAGAGGTGTCTCTTGGGTTCTTCCACCGTAAAGTTCTTTCTTATAGCTCCCTTTCTTTTTTGTTTTTTATTTATTTTTGAAAGGCAGAGAGAGCAGGGGAGGGTCAGAGAGAGAGGGAGACACAGAATCCGAAGACAGGCTCCAGGCTCCAAGCTGACAGCATAGAGCCCGAAGCGGGGCTCGAACCCACGAACCATGAGATCATGCCCTGAGCCGAAGTCGGATGCTTAACCGACTGAGCCACCCGGGTGCCCCAGCTCCCTTTCTAATGAATAAGTATCTTCAGGGAGATCTGTTGCAGCCATGCAAATATCCCCTCTCTCCTCAAGTTTTCATGCACTGATTTTTGAATCCCTCGGTGGGTCTGGCCTGCCAGAATTATTACTGTGCTGTTCTGATGGGGAGCTTCTAGTTCACTCATTCCTTCTAGATTTATTCATTAGAAGCCTCCCGTGTGGAAAAGTTGTCCCTTCGGTTCCATTTATGTAGTTAGTTATTGATTTATACCAGTCTGGACTCGTGGGTAATTATTTTATCCTGTGGGCAATAATCTGACATGACTGCTGGTACCTTACTGCTCAGCCCGCTTCTGCTTTGGCCACTGGGAGCTCTTCCGGTCAGGTCCTGTGGTTTTCGACGTGCCCCTGTCATTTTGTGAGCACTTCCTTATTTCCCGACCCTCCAAGGTGCTCCGGGATGTGTTTTTCTGCCCTCCCCCTCTCTGCCTTAGAATCACTCACTTCTGCGAGGAGAGAGGGCTTGCTTTTTAAGCCGGCTCTTGCCAATTTAGTAAGATCAACATGTGAGAGCCACTTGTGACAAAAATTCAAACAGTGCAGAGGACAGGAGGTGAGCGCCAGCCCTCCACACCCCTTTGCATCCCGCTCTCTGTGATTCTGGCTCTTGGATGGCATTTCAGAATGTTCTCTGTGTGTGCGGTGGAGTCATGGTCTTGATAGAGATGTGGTACTGTACCGCCCACTTTTAAAAAACAACTTGGATCATGCTTCATACCCTAGGGGTTCTCAGCTTTGGCGCCCGTACCATGGGGAAGTTCTAAAACTCTAGTGTCTGGGCCCCATTCCAGAACAAACACCAGGATCTGCGAGAAAGGGGCCTGGTGCTGGCCCAGTGTTGACCACCCCCTGGAGCAGGAAATAGACTGTGATCAGCACCAGAAGATGCCTCATACCCCTGTGTGATCGCTGTTCTGAACTTTAATCAGCAGAGATTAGTTTTTTCTTTGATTTAAATTTTTGAAATTATCGCAGACTTCCAGAAAAGTTGCAAAAGTACAAAGACTTTCCATGTCCCCTTTACCAACATTTCCCGAATGTGAACATTTAGCCGCCTTTGTTTTAATCTCTATTTTATGTTATTATTTTATTTGTTGTAGTTATTGTTCTGTTATTAATATTAATTACTATAGTGTATATAATTACTACTAATATTATTCCTGGAGAGATCATTTGGGACTCTGCCAATATCTGGCTATTCCTCAAACTTTCACCATTAGTTAGTTTCACCATCTATTGATGATTCTTGCTTCCACCTGTTATTGCAGCGATGGCTGCTTCCACCTGTTATTGCAGCGATGGCTGCTTCCAGTCGTTACTGCAGTGATGGTGGTCCCTCGCAGTCTCTGCTCATGTCGCCTGATGTTTTCTGCTGCTTGTAGACAATGAGCATGCAGTTTCCTCCAGGCGCTGGTGATTTAGATTTTTTTTTTTGATATCTTTTTTTTTTTTTTTGAGAGACAGAGTGTGAGCTGGGGAGGGGCAGAGAGAGAGGGAGACACAAAATCAGAAGCAGGCTCTGAGCTCCGAGCTGTCAGCACAGAGCCCGACGCAGGGCTCGAACCCATGGACCATGAGATCATGACCTGAGTCGAAGTGGGACGCTTATCTTACTGAGCCACCCAGGCGCTCCCAGGCGCTGGTGATTTAAAAAGCTTTCTTGGGGAGTCTACTGAGCAGCCAGGTTGAGAGCCACTGGTTTTGTCTATTCTTCTGATTGCATTTTCCCTTTCATTATACATCTTGACCACCTTTCTGTAGGGCCCGCTTTGTGATAGCTGTGCTATCATTTATTTAACAGACCCCCACTGATGGGCATTTGGGTAACTTCCAGCTCAGGGCTTTTATGGAAAATGCTGCAGTGGGCGGTCTTTTCCAGCCATGCACTTTCCTAGAAGTCAGAGACCCAGGGCACAGGAAGCCTGGCTGGGTCAAGACCCTCAATTCTGAGCATGAGTGAGGTCAAGTCTTAACAGACTTTGTCTTCCTTGGGGGCGGCAGGGTCCTGGCCCGGGAGGTTGTTTCTGCTCCTTGCGGGTCCTCCACCCTCCCCAGCCCTGGGTCTGAACGGTTGGTTCTGTCTGGCAGGGCTGCGAGGAGCGGCTGACCCCCTTCTCCCTCTTCCCGCGGCCCTGGAGCGCCTTGCGCGTGAAAGAGTACGGGTACACGCGGCTGCACATCCTCAACGGGACCCATGTTCACATTCAGCAGGTGTCAGACGACCAGGTCAGTGAGCAGGGGTCCAAACACCGGCCCGAGAGACCGGGCCTGGCATGTTCTGGAGCCGAGTGGTTAAAAACATGGACCTCAGGGGCACCTGGGTGGCTCAGTTACGCGGCCGATTTACCCTCAGGTCATGAACTCCCAGTTTGTGAGTTCGAGCCCTGAGTCGGGCTCTGTGCTGACAGCTCAGAGCCTGGAGCCTGCTTCGAATTCTGTGTTTCCTTCTCTCTCTGCCCCTCCCTTGCTCACACTTTGTTTTTCTCTCTCAAAAAAAAAAAAAAAAAAAAAATTAAAAAATTAAAAAACAAACCAAAAAACACGGACTCCAGAGCTGGAAATCCTGGGTTCAAATCCTGCCTCTGCTATTTACCAGATGGATGACCTCAAGCAACTTATTTCAACTATTTGAGCCACAATTTCCCCATCTGTTAAAGGGGATGATAATAGTTGAATGACTTATTATATAGAAGTGCTAAGAACAGTTACCCAAACATGGTAAATTCCATAGATATTTATCAACATGAAGCAGGGGCTGATAAAGGTGAGGGATGGGAGCAGGGAGAGGGACACGAATATGGTGTGTGGGTGGTAGAAATGGCTTAAGGTTAGATGGACACAGATAATCATGGTTCACTATTCTTTATTTTTTGCCCCTGTAATTTTATTTTATTTTATTATAGTTTATTTTACATTTATTTATTTATTTTATTTTACATTTTATTTATTTATTTTACATTTATTTATTTGGGAGACAAAGAGAGACAGAGCACAAGTAGAGGAGGGGCAGAGAGAGAAAGAGACACAGAATTCGAAGCAGGCTCCAGGCTCTGAGCTGTCAGCACAGAGCCCAACTTGGGGCTCGAACTTACAAACTGTGAGATCATGACCTGACCTGAAGTCAGATGCTTAACCGACTGAGCCACCCGGGCACCCCATTGCCACTATAATTTTAAAATAATAGCAGTTATTATCATGATTTATTGAGCACCTGTTGTATATTAGGTGCTGGGCTAGACGCTTTCCATCTGATAGTATTTGAATCACTTGAGCAATCACGTGGGGCAGATTTTCTTTCCATTTTGCAGATGAGATAACTGAGGCTCAGAGACAGGAAGTAATTTTCCAAAGGTCACACAGCTGGAGGGTTGCAGAGCTGAGATATGACCTCAAAGACCATGTTCTTTTTTTTTTCCTTCTTTTTTTTTTTTTATCCCCTCTCTCTTCCCTCAACTGTGTTCTTTTTATCATAAGTAACTTCCATTTGTTGAGCGGCACATGCTCCAGGGGTAGGCTTATGTGTTATCCTATTTGGTTCTCCTGGGTGTGTAGAATATGGAAGTTAGGCTCAGAGTTAGGTAATGTGCTTACTGTCACGTAGAGAGCCATTGCACTGGGCTATAAGGGAGGTTTGTGCTTGTAATAATATCCTACACTTATACAATCCTCACCATGCTCTAGGCCCCCTTTTTTAAAAAAATATATATATTCTTTATGTCTTTATTTTATTTTGAGAGACAGAGACAGAGAGCTGGTGGGGGAGGGGCAGAGAGAGAGAGGGAGACACAGGATCTGAAGCAGGTTCCAGGCTCTGAGCTGTCAGCACAGAGCCTGATGCGGAGCTCAAACCCAAGGACTGTGGGATCATGACCTGAGCCGAAGTCGGACACTTAACCGATTGAGTCACCCAGGCGCCCCCTTTTAAAAGCATCCTTTGGGGCGCCCAGGTGGCTTAGTTGGTTGGTTTTGGTTTCGGCTCAGCTCATGATCTCACGGTTCATGGGTCTGAGCCCCAGGTAGGACTCTGTACTGGCAGAGTGGATCCTGCTTAGGATTCTCTCTCCCTCTCTCTCTGCCCCTCCCCCACATGTGCACATGCGCTCTCCCTGAAAATAAACTCAAAAAAATGTAAAAAATAAAAATTGGCACCCAAAATAAAACATACATAAACATAAAACACAAATAAAAACTAAATTTAAAAAGCCCTCTACAAATAATCTCATTTAATTCCTACAAGATTTATGATGTAGGTGCCATTACTATCATCCCCGCTTTTCAGATGAGGAAAACTGAGGTTCAGAGAGGTCTAGCAATTTGCCCGATCTCTCACAGGCCGTGAAGTAGAGCTGGAATTTGAATCCAGGCCCCCGCCCCCCGCCCCCCCCCCCATCAGAACTTTCTGCTCTCATTACTGCCTTTGTTTTTGTCCCTGGCAGGATGGGAAGATTGTGGACGACGTGTGGGTGGTGAGACCCCTGCTAGGCCGGATGATGTACCTCTAGCCCAAGGACAGCTCTTGTCACGAGCCCCCGGGGCCTCGCTGCCTCTCTCTCGGCTGGTGGGACCAGATGACCAGATGCTGCCCAGGCCCAGGCGGATAGTCAGAGCAGCTGCGACCACCTCTATGAGGCTCCCCGTGCAGCCCTCAGGGAGCTGGGGCTGGTCTCCCCTCCTGGAGAGGTGGGGGTGCCCTCTGGCTGTAAGGGGGGCAGGTGTACAGGGACCGAGTGAAGTGGAGCGGGGAGCCGGGCAGCCCTGCTCTCCTGCATAACACTGACAGGGTGGGGCGCCCATGGGGCCTCTGGAATAAAGAGGCTCATCGCTGTGACTATGCAGTTCCGCTGGGGCCGCCCCCTGGGCCGCTCCTCTCCCTCCTGCAGGACGGTGGGGGGCGGGGGGGGGGGGCGCGCTTCACAGGCCGAGTCAGCAGCGGGGGCACGGCTGTCATGACACCACTCTCCAGCAGGTGGCGTCGGCGACTCTCTCCTGGGCCAGCCCTCCGTGCCCCAGTCGCCCAAAGAGGGCCACCCAGTGTTGCTTTGTGCCTCAGTTTCCCAGCCCAGCACTGATCTGTCCAGGAGGGGAGAAGCTTTAACACTCCTGCCTCCAAGCTAGTGGTGTTTACACGGATCTGCTTGTTTTCTTCCCCTCTCCCCTTCCTTTCCTCCTCCCCGTCTCTCGTTCCCTCCACCGTCATTTCCTGGGCACCTACCACGTTCTCAGTCCCGCGGGACCCCTGTGGCCACGACCGGGGATCTCTGCCTTCATGGAGCTGATGCTCTACCCAGGGGGTCGGAGAGCAAACACACTAAATAAGAAAAGCTAGAAAGCAGGGTAACTCTCTTGAGTGCTCCCCCAAAGCAAGGAAGAGCCTTGGGGGGGGGACAGCTGGATAATCACAAGGATAATCAGGGAGACCTCACCGGGAGGGTGACATCTGATCTGACATCTGAAGGAGTCCGAGGGTGTAGCCATGGGGGCAGAGCGTTCTGGGCAGAGGAACAGCCAGTGCAAAGGCCCTGAGACAGAAACGTGGCTGCCCCCACCGGGGTGTCAGTGTGGAGGCCAGGGCAGCGGGCGTGGAGTGAGTGAGGGGGAGAGAGGGGCAGGGAGGTGACAAGGAAAGATCGTGTGGGGCCTGTAGGGCCCCACTTTGTCCCCTATCCTGGGTGCAATGGAGCCACAGGAGGGCTCTGAGAGCTGATGACAGGCATATCTGACTCCAGAAACCGTAGGCCAAGCTGGGCTCTAGCCCCAGGACAGCCCGCGGGTCCCCAGCTCTGCAGGCTGACCTCGCATTATAGCTTTCTCAAACTTATGCCCCCAGCCATCCGCAGCGTGCCCAAGGCACACGGCCTTTCTGCAGGTCCCTGAATTACACGAAGCTCTTTCTCACGCTCCGCGGGCCCTCTCCCCCCTACCAGACCCCCTTATTAGGCTGGGTGGTGGCCCCGTGCCAACTTCGGCTGGCACTTTCTGGGGGGGGTTGTCTTCCCTATTGGACTGTCAATCCCGGGAGGGTGGTGCCCAGGGCTCACCCCTGCATAGCCCAGCATGAAGTAGGTGCTTCATAAGTATTTGTTGCCTTAATGAAGGCCACCGCATGCCAGGCCCTGGCTGGGCGATGTCGGGGACACGCCGGGGACAGTGATGAATCTGCCCCGGTCGGGCCCCGTAGGAGTTCATGGGCGAGCAGAGAAACCCAGTTACCCAACGCGGGTGACAAGCCACGAGGGAATGCACGCAGCCTGTGAAGTCACCCGCTGGGGAGTCCATGCTGCAGCCAAAGACTGAGCTGGTGCCCATGGGGGCCTGGCACGTTCTGTCCTAGGCCTGAGGGCAGCTACAAACAGGCCTGGGCAGTGGGGTCCACAGACAGCAAAGGCCCGACACTGGGATGAAACAGAAGCTGGATTTGAATCTCAGCTCTGCCCCTTCCTGTGGGATGTGGAGCTGCCGGCCCACTCTGAACCTCTGTTTCATCGTCTGTCACCAACGAATGATCACATGGTACAGAGTTGCCTTGGGATTAAACGAGACTGAAAGGCTTGGTGTTGTGTTGTCCTTGACTCTTCTTTTTCTCGCTTTGTTCATTTTTTTAAAGTTTATTTATTTATTTTGAGAGAGAGAGAGAGCACAAGCAGGTGAGGGGCAGAGAGAAGGAGAGACAGGGTCTCAAGCAGGCTCTGCATCATCAGCACAGAGCTCGATGCGGGGCTTGAACTCATGAACCGTGAGATCGTGAACCCGAGCCGAGATCAAGAGTCAGATGTTTAACTGACTGAGCCACCCGGGCGCCCCTGTCGTGTCCCACGTTTAATTAGCCAGCAAACTCGGTGGACTCGGTCTTCAAAGTCTATCTAGAATCTGTCCCCTTCTCAAAACTCTAAGGCGCCCCCACCCTGGTCCTGTCTGCCTCCTACCGGGTGTCCCCTCTGCTCCCATGCCCGCCCCCCGAAGTCCGCTCTCCGCGTGCAGGCCAAAGGGACCCGTGGGCACTTATGTCAGATCGTGTCCCTCCTCGGCCTGAGCTCTCCCGCGGCTGCACGTCACTTGGCGTGAACGTCCCCGTCGTCCCTGTGGCCCAGCCCGAACGATCTGCCCCTGTCACCTCCCTGTCCTCCTCTGCCATCACTTGCCCCTGTCTTCTCTGCTCCAGCCACATGGGCCTCAACTGTAGCACATTACCCTCCTCTGTCTGCACTGGCTGCTCCCTCTGCCTGGGGCACGGCCCCCTGGGTGCCAGTCTGGCTCCCCCCTCCCCCCGCTCGAGTCCTTGCAGTGAGGCCTTCCCTGACCACCTTGTTCAAAACAACATCCCAGGGGCGCCTGGGCAGCACAGCTGGCCAAGCATCTGACTCTTGATCTCGGCTCAGGTCATGATCTCACGGTTTGTGAGTTCGAGCCCCGTGTCCGGCTCTGCACTGAGAGTATGGAGCCTGCTTGGGATTCTGTCTCTTATTCTCTCTTCCCCTCCCCTGCTTGTTCTCTCTCTCTCTCTCTCTAAGTAAATAAACACACACACACACACACACACACACACACACACACACACACACAGTGTCCCACCCCCTACTTCCCATTTCCCTGCTGTTATTTGCCCTCAGATCACTTCTGCTTTGTGATCGACTGTAAAGATACGTCTTTAATGATTTACTTTTCATCTCCTCCGTCAGAAAGTGAGCTTCCGGGGTTTCTGCCCGTTCTGTTTACCCCTGGAGTGTCAGGACCCGCAACAAAGTAGTTCCTCAATAAACACTGGTTGAGTGAAGGAGGGAAGGCAGGAGACACGCAGATAAAATGCCTAATGCGGCCCCTGGTGTGGAAGGAGCAGCAACAATGCTAAGGAGACCCAGCCCTTGGGGCTCCCACTGCGGCTGCGCAGGAGACCGGCCCGCCTGGCTGATTGCAACACCTGTCGTGTGACATGTCTGGCAAATGACAGGTCGTCGGACTACAGACCCTACCGCTCCTGGGAGGGCGAAGCCGGACAAGGCTTTTGGAGGCTCCGCAGAGAGCGAGCTGGGGGTGAGTGTTCCCGGGAGGGGCCCCAGGGACAGCCAGCGGGGTGGCTCGGGCTCTACGGAGAGACAAATGGGAGGGAAGCTGTGGGTCTCAGGATTCATTCGTTACCAAATATTTATTTACTAACGTGCCTCCTTGCTCAAATCAGCCGAAGATGGTTTTTGTCGATTATAGCTAAGAACCAGGAAAGAACGCTGCACCCGCTATGATCCAACTGTTGTAGGTACTTTGGTGGCCAAGGTGACGTTTTGGCCCTTGTGACACTTAAATTCTGTTGGGGGAGACAGAGAGGAAACCATGAACAAAAATGCTATCATGTGAGCATGCCAGATAGAGATCAGCACTGCGGAGAAAATACACTGGAATTAAGGCACTGGGATGGGGGCGCCGGGGGGGCTCGGTCCGTTGAGCATCCGACTTCGGCTCAGGTCA
Organism: Hyaena hyaena; assembly: GCF_003009895.1. NCBI lineage: Eukaryota > Metazoa > Chordata > Mammalia > Carnivora > Hyaenidae > Hyaena > Hyaena hyaena. Next base: position 8,137,530 of record NW_024080641.1, on the reverse strand, counting down.
CGCTCCCGCAGCTTGTGAGTTCGAGCCCTGCATCGGGCTCTGTGCTGACGGCTCGGAGCCTGGTGTCTGCTTCGGATTCTGTGTCTTCCCTCTCCCTGCTTCTCTCTCCCTCTCAAAAATAAACAAACATTAAAAAAAGGTTTACAAGGGGAGCCTGGGTGGCTCAGTTGGTTAAGCGTCCAACTTTGGCTCAGGTCATGATCTCACGGTTCGTGGGTTCGAGCCCCGCATTGGGCTCTGTGCTGACAGCGAGCTCAGAGCCTGGAGCCTGCTTCAGATTCTGTGTCTGCCTCTTTCTCTGACCCTCCCTTGCTCACATTGTCTCTCTCTCTCTCTCTCTCAGAAATAAATAAAAAAAACATTTAAAAAATTTTTAAAAATGTTTACAAAAGCATTGAGATAGCAAAGGGTGCTGTCGATATCATGTCCAGGAAAAGCCTCTCTAAGGAGGGGACATTTGAGCCAGAGGACAGGGAGCTGGCCAAAGAAAACACCTATAACAGTGATACAGATAGAGAAACCAGCAGGTGCCAAGGCCCTGAGGCAGGACTGAGGCTGTGTTTGGAAACAGCCGTGAGGCCAGGGTAACTGGTGTGGGGTGAGTGGGATTACCAGATACAATACAGGATGCCAATTATTATGTTTTTTCAGGATGCCAAGTTAAATTTGGATTTCAGAAACAATAAATAAAAGTGTGGTCTATGTATGTCCCCAGTATTGTATGGGGACATGCTTATATTAAAAAATGACTTGAGGTTTATCTGAAATTCAATACTGACTGAGCATCCTGTTTTTGTACTCGGGCTACATTTTTATTGTAACCGTAGGAATGAGCAAGAGAGATTGTGGAGATGAGGACATAGGACAAAAAAGTTCCTCTCTGTTTGTCCCACACACAGGCCTGAGGAGACAAGACACTCTCTCAATTCCAGAAAAAAAATTTTTTTTTTTAATGTTTAATTATTCTGGGGGGGAAGGGGCAGAGAGAGAGAGGGAGACACAGAATCCAAAGCAGGCTCCAGGCTCTGGGTGGTCAGCACAGAGCCTGATGCAGGGCTCAAACCCACAAACCCTGAGATCATGACCTGAGCCGAAGTCAGACACTCAACCGACTGAGCCACCCAGGCCCCTGCTTCTAGGCAGAGACCCCTCCTCTCAGCCTCTGCCCTATTTTACTTCAGGGGAGAAAGTAACACACTGATTGTTTAAGAAAAGTTCATGGGTGCCTGGGTGGCTCAGTCTGTTAAGCGATGGACTTTGGCTCAGGTCATGATCTCCTGGTTCGTGCGTTCAAGCCCCGTGTCTGGCTCTGTGCTGACAGCTCAGATCCTGAAGCTTGCTTCCAATTCTGTGTCTCCCTCTCTCTCTTCCCCTCCCTTGGTCACTCTCTCTCTTAAAAATAAACATTAAAAATACATAAATAAATATTTTTTTTTAAAAATTCAAACCATGCAAAAAAGAATAAAGTTAGAACTAGAAATTTCCTGGCTGTCCCATCTCTAACAGCTTTTGTTGACCTTGTAACATTTCCCCTCATAACCCCTGACTTTTTAAAATGAAAATACTATCATATGATGTGGGTGGGTTTGTAACTTGTTTTTCTTTCCTGTATAAATTAACATTGGCATGGTATTATCTCCTGTCTGCTCTTTTGTTTTTTCACTTTTAAAAATAAACTTCAGTGTTTGGTACAGTTTTGGATTTACAGAAAAATTGCAAAGACAGCACAGAGTTCCCATAAACTCCACACCCAGTTTCCTCTTACTATTAAAATCTTACCTAAATCTGGTATATTTATTAAAACTAACCAATATTGATATTAACTAAACCCCATGCTTTATTCTACTGCATTAAAAAAAAACTCTTAGAGGGGCGCCTGGGTGGCTCAGCCGATTGAGCGTCCAACTTCGGCTCATGTCATGATCTCACAGGTCGTGAGTTCAAGCCCTGCATCAGGCTCTGTGCTGCCAGCTCAGAGCCTGGAGCCTGCTTGGGATTCTGTGACTCCCTCTCTCTCTGCCCCTTCCCCACTCACACTCTGTCTCTCTCAAAAATGAATAAATGTTAAAAAAAAATTAAAAACAAACAAATGAAAAACCTCTTAGAGCGCCTGTTGGCTCAGCTGGTTAAGTATCTGACTTCGGCTCAGGTTGTGATCTCACAGTTTGTGGGTTTCAGCCCCGTGTTGGGCTCTGTGCTGACAACCGGGACCCTGGAGCCTGCTTTGGATTCTGTGTCTCCCTCTCTCTCTGCTCCTCCCCCGCTTAATCCTCTGTCTCTCTCTCTCTCTCAAAATAAACAAATAAACTTAAAAAAAAACTTTTAACTATAACTCCATTTAATACAATTAACTGGACCCTTTTAAAATGTATAATTTTGGGGGCACGTGGGTGGCTCAGTCACTGAAGCGTCCAACTCTTGATTTTGGCTCAGACCATGATCTCACCACTCGTGAGATTGAGCCCCACGTTGGGCTCTGTGCTGACAGCTCAGAGCCTGCTTGGGATTCTCTCTCTCTCCCTCTCTCTCTCTCTCTCCCCCCCCCTTTTCTCTCTGCCCCTCCACCCCTGCTCATGCTGTCTCTCTGTTTCTCTCTCAAAAATAAATAAATAGGGGCACCTGGGTGGCTCAGTCACTTGATCATCCGACTTTGGCTCAGGTCACGATCTCACAGTTTGTGAGTTCGAGCCCCATGTCTGGCTATGCTGACAGCTCGAAGCCTGGAGCCTGCTGCGGATTCTGTGTCTCTCTCTCTCTCTGCCCCTGCTCGTGCTTTCTCTCTCACTCTCAAAAATAAGCAAACTGTAAACATAAATAAATAAATAAAATAGATAAACATTAAAGAAAATAAAATGTACAATTTGAGGAGTTTTGACCAGTGCGTGTTCCCCGGACACTGCCACTTCAGTCAAGAGCCTGAACGTTTCCACCGCCCCAAAGTCTCCCTCCTGTCCCTTTGCAGTGGATCCTTCCCAGCAGTCATTTCCCAGCTTCAGGCAACGACTGATGTGCCCCCTGTCACGACAGATTGGCTTTACCGTTTCCAGAATGCTGGCAACGGAACTATAAGCAACTGGCCTCTGTCACTCGGCCTAACACGTTTGCAGTTCACCCGTGAGGTCCTGCGTATCCACGGTTCCTTCCTTTCTGTGCCGAGTAGCGTCCACGGAATAGATATACTGCGACCGATTTATCTGTTCACTCGTTGATGGACGTTTGGAGCTGTTTACAGTTTCCGGCGATGATGGAAACAAGCGCTGTGGGGGAAAAAAACCCACCATTGGGGCGCCTGGGTGGCTTAGTCGGTTAAGCGACCGACTTTCGCTTAGGCCATGATCTCGCGGTTCGTGGGTTCGAGCTCCGCATCGGGCTCTGTGCTGACTGCCAGCTCAGAGCCTGGAGCCTGTTTCAGTCTGTGACTCTCTCTCTCTCTGACCCTCTCCCCTGCTCACGCTGTCTCTCTCTCTCTCCCCTAGAAATAAATAAAAATATTTTAAAAAATAGAAAAAAAAACCCACCAAAACCCCCAAAACAAGCACTCTGAATCTTCCCATACAGGCCATCGTGGGACCGTATGTTTTCATTTCTCTGGAGTAAATACCCAGAGTGGGATCACTGGGTCCTGTGTCTTCCACATTCTTTTTACGGCGGCCCGGTTGTATTTTGTGACACCTTTTGAGCTCCGCTCGTCACCTTTTTTATAGTGTTGACGTGTTCAGGTGTCTATTATTTGTCTCTCAAGCATTTGTTCTCTGATAATGAAGAGAAACGGTTGGAAGCCTAGACCCTGAAGCCAGGCTGCCTGTGTGGCTTTGGAGAAGTTACTTAACCTCTCTGTTCCTCTGTTTGCCCTTTTGTAGAACGGGAATAACAGGAGGGCCTCGGGAGGTTGTAGGGATTAAAGGAGGTCGTATATGTAAGGTGCTTAGCCCGGGCTGCTGGAATAGAAAATCTTCAATACATGTTGGCGGTTGTAATTATCCAATACATGGATGGCATTCAACAACTATATTTATTGAATGAATTTGAGCATCGGGCTTTGAAGTCAGACTTCCTGGTTGAAATTCCAGCAAAGCGGCTTACAAGTGGTGGGACTTTGATCCACCTCCCACCCTCCTCCCATGCCTCAGTTTCCTCATCTGTTAAATGGAGCTAAGGATCTCATCTTATAGAGAAGTGGTAAGGATTGGATAAGATCATGCAGGTAAAGTGTTTAGAGAGTAGCAAGAAGCAAAAAATTGGAAGCAATCTGAATATGCAATACTAGGGAAATTGTGAAGTTTGGTAGGATTCGTTAGTAATTAAAAAAACAATGGTGATTAGGGGCACCTGGCTGGCTCAGTCAGTGGAGCATGCCACTCTTTTTTTTTTTTAATTTTTTTTTTAAAATTTATTTCTAGGAGAGAGAAAGAGACAGTGTGAGCAGGGGAGGGTCAGAGAGAGAGGGAGTCACAGACTCTGAAACAGGCTCCAGGCTCCGAGCTGGCAGTCAGCACAGAGCCCGACACGGGGCTCGAACCCATGAACCGCGAGATCATGGCCTAAGCAAAAGTCGGACGATTAACCGACTAAGCCACCCAGGCACCCCAGAGCATGCCACTCTTGATATCGGGGTTGTGGGTTTGAGCCCCCCACTGGGTGTAGAGATTACTTAAAAATAAAATGTTAAAAAGGAGGGCACCTGGGTGGCTCAGCTAAGTGTCCGACTTCGGCTCAGGTCATGATTTCACAGTTCGTGAGTTCAAGCCCTGCGTTGGGCTCTGTGCTGACAGCCCTGAGCCTTGAGCCTGCTTTGCATTCTCTGTCTCCCTCATTCTCTGCCCTTTCCCCACCTCCACTCACACTTGATCTCTCTCTCTCTCAAGAATAAATAAATGTTTTTAGAAAAGAAAAGAAAAGCACAGAGAAGAGAAAATACATTTACAGTACTGTATTGCATTTATTCAAAAAATTCTGCTTAGGGGCGCCTGGGTGGCTCAGTCAGTTAAGCATCTGACTCTTGATCTCGGCTCAGGTCATGATCTCGGCTCAGGTCATGATCTCACGGTTTTCGAGTTGGAGCCTGGCTCTGCGCTGATAGCACAGAGCCTGCTTGGGATTCTGTGTCTCCTTCTCTTTGCCCCTCCCCTGCTTGTGCACGCACGCTCTCTCTCCCTCAAAATAAATAAACAAAAAAAATTTTAATATGCTTTTTAGTGGACCGATGCAGTTCAAATCTGTGTTGTTCAAAGGTCACCTATACATTCACATATATATCTTTGTCTATGTCTTTTTTTCCCTTTAAGAACAATTCTAAGAAGAATTGTTGTATCAAAGGGTTGACAGCATTATTAGGTCTCTTGATGGATAGTACCGAAAGCCTGCCCCAGATCACAGTCCTAGAAGTGGGGTACCTACCCCACTTCTAGGACTGTGATCTGGGGCAGGAGAGTAGTTGCTGTCCTGAATTCTCCTCAGCACTAATTATAATACAATTTTTTTTTCTGAGAGATAAAAAAAAAAAAAGGATCTGTTTAAGAGTTTAATATCCAGTTCATTAATTTCTTATTTGCCAGTTCCATCTTTTTCTTCTTCATTGTCTGTATTTTACATCTTTGTTCATGTCTTTTGCCTATTTTTATGCTGTATGTTTGTCTTTCTTACTGATTTGAAAATGCTCTTTACATATGAAGGACAGAAAGCTTTGCCTACCATCTATTGCCACTTATCTTTTCCCTTGATGTACTGAAATTTATCGTTTGTATGAAGCCAAATCCTCCTCACCTGTTTCGATCCATGGGAGCGGGGGTATCACCTCCTCCAGAAAGCCTTATGTAGGAGGCTGATTTTCTCTCTCAGAACCCTGAAGAAGGGCATCCTGAGGAAGCCCTTGGAGCAGATCTACCCCCGGGCTTGTTTCGGGGGTCTGATCTCTGACAGAGACCCCTAGCTAAGTTCCAAGGGGGCTTCTAGAGCTAATGCCCTGCCTTAAAGAGAAAGACTACCCCGGCCCTCCTCCCATCAATCACTCCGACCTGCATCAAGTGCCGTCATCTTCGCTACCAGACTTGCTTTTTAAACAACGGAGACCCTGGGGGCGCCTGGGTGGCTTAGTCGGTTGAGCGTCTGACTTTCGCTTAGGTCATGATCTCGCGGTTCGTGGGTTCGAGCCCCGCGTCGGGCTCTGTGCTGACTGCCGGCTCGGAGCCTGGAGCCTGTTTCGGAGTCTGTGACTCCCTCTCTCTCTGACCCTCCCCTGCTCACACTGTCTCTCTCTCTCTCTCTCCTAGAAAAAAATAAAATATTAAAAAAAAAAAAAAAACGGAGACCCTGTAAGCCGTACAGATTTCAAAAGAGCACAAAAACAAGAATGTTTAATGCTGGCGAAGATACTTGAAAGCGCACGCTCCTCCCTCTGATCGCGGCTGGGAGTGTGAATTGGATCCTTGGAGCACAACTTGGCAATGTCCTTTCCGGGCCGTGTGGGGGCAGCAGAGGGCAGTTAGCGGGAGTCTTGCCTGGGAGTTAAAGCTTGGGGGTGAGCCCTGGCTCTGTCCCGTTAGCTTGTGCGACTTGGAGCAAATAAAGTTACTTCTCTAGGCTTGGGTTTCCTCTGGGAAGCACAGGCACGAATAATCATAGCCCCTGTAGTTAAAATTACACAGCTTAGCTCCAAGCATGGCAACTGTTACTATTATTAAATCTTAAAGCTGTACATTTCCTCTGACCCAGCAGTTCCTTTTGTGGGAATTCGTTCAAAGGAATTATTTAGAGATGTGCACAAATATTTAACTGCTTGAATGGGGAGGGGTATTATTTATAATAGCAAAATATTTATCACAGCTTAGACGTTCAACAAGAATGCGTGGTTAAACAAATCAGAGTTCATTGACAGGATGACATCTGCAGCCCTTAAAACGAATGCTTTTGAAGAAAATGACAGGGAAACAGACCGGTGATATTTCTGCTCTTGTTTTTAAAAACATGTAAAATTCTATATAAACGTATGCCTCTGATTTTGTTAAAACAAAAGAAGTAGGTAAATATACAGAAAAAAAAAAATGACTCGTGCAATCTTCCTCGGGCTGACATTTCAGTAAACTACCAAGAAACAATAACTAGAATTAACTAATCATCTGGTTTGTTAGAAGCGATTAGAGCAGGAAAATAAGGGAAAAAAAAGTGCAAAGTTAGTAGCATGAGAGAGTCTTGTTTGCTGCTTTAGTTAGGGTGGGAAGGAATAAGACCACTGACGGGTGATATTAGTGTAAATCCCTGAAGGAAGCAAGGGAGGGAGCCCTGGGGTACGTGGGGAAAGTCTAATCTGGACAGAAGGAACAGCCAAAGTTAATGACATCGAGGAGGGAGAGCACCTGATTATTTTTCTGGAAGAGCCAGGTAGGTGGCGCCAGTGAGTGAAATCACAGGAGAGGTTGTCTGGGTTTAGTTTAAGGATTTTGTTGTTTGTTTTCTGGTATTTTCCTTTTTTCTTTTCTTTTCTTTTCTTTTCTTTTCTTTTCTTTTCTTTTCTTTTCTTTTCTTTCTCTTCTTTCTTTCTTTCTTTCTTTCTCTTTCTTTCTAAGTATTCACTTTTTAAAAGCTTATTAAAAAGAGTAAGATCAAATAGTGTCTTGATTCCAGGTCAAGTTCCTGAACTCAGACAGACTGTCGTTCGAAACTCATTATCTACTTCCTGTAATCCTGAGACAGCTAGTTCACCATTTTGAGCCTCAGTTTCTTTATCTGTAAGTTGGGTATGAACGCTAAAATGGGGTTTTAATGAGCGTTTAGCGAGACGATGCAAGTAAAGCATTTGGTCGGGTGTCTGGCACATAACAAGTGAGTAATAGCTGTTTCTGGCCATTATGACGCATTACCGCTTTCCATCCAAGAACTCCTTTTGGTTAAGGTGGGTCTGTTACAAGAGAAGAGTCATTTCCCCTTTAAGAACTCGATTCCGCGGGGAATCAGCTTCCCCGCACCCTTTCCAAATTTTCCAATCCCGGCTTGGCATTTTCCGCCCGAAGGCCTCCGATTGGACAATCTGCACCAATCAGAGGCTGGAGCGGGCTCCGCCGGCGGCCCGGCTCCGCCCCTGAGTGGGCCCTGCCCCCTGCCCGGTCAGCCCCGTTGCTATGGGGACAGGTGGGCGGCGAGGGGGGAAAGCCCCGGATGTTCGTTGGGGATTTAACATGGCGGCGGCAGTGGCCGCGGTGGCGGCGGCGTAAGAGAGTTGAGGGCCGTGTGAGGGTTCGGAATTCCGAGTCGAGCAGCTCGGCCGCGAGCGACTGCAGCGCCGAGCCGGTAGGATAAGCGGTCTGGCCAGGGGTTGGGGTGGGCCGGGCGACGGCGGTGGGAGATCGTTTACGCAAGTAGGGGGCGGGGCCGCTGGGGTCAAAGTTCACTCGAGGAGGGAAGGGTCGCGTCCGAGAGGTTGGGGGTCAATACTTCTGGGGAGGGTGGTGTAGGGCAGGTCAGAGGTCAGACTAGCGAAGGGGGCGTGGCGAAGGAGAGCGCAAATTTCGAAATTTAGAGTGGGGTGCGTTCTGGGGGGGCCGAGGCGAGTGTCAAAACATGGGGTCCAAACCTAATCACTTGAAGGCAGGGTGCGCCTACCAGGGTCAGAGATCACAGCCATGGGGGGTTGATGGTTCGCAGGTTTATGGCAGCAGCCCGCGGAGCAGATGCATGCGATTTACATTGGGGGGCATCTTTTTAAGGGATCAAATGTGGGGCGTGGCCAAAGGGGAGTTAAGGTCAGAATCTGACAGATGGTGTTACCTGAGGGTCAAAAGTTAAAACCCTAGCGGGGTGCATTGCTGGAGAGGACGCGAGGAATGTTCCAGAGGGAGGTCAGGGATGTCCTGGTGGAGTAAAAGAGAGCCCCCTCCCGCAGATGATGAAAATGATAGCAAACAAGCATAAATTAGTACGTGCCAGATCGTTTAGATGCTTTACGTATGTTTAATCCTTCCTACAACCTTATAGGGTTGGCACTATTATTAAGAGACCAAGTGATTTGCCCAGGATCATCTAATGAATAAGTTGTGGGGTTGGGATTCAAACTCTGGATTTCTGGGTGCGAAACGGGGCTATGCTCTGCTGCCTCTCGAACGTAGTTTTGTCTAACATTTAATAACGGCTAACGCTGTACTCGGTGCTGTTTCATTATCCCACAGTCTTGTGACGTGGGTACCGGATAGACCCACTTTGCAGACAGGAAAACTGAGGCTCCGATAGCTTCTGCTGAGTAACACTGGCCGATTCCGTGCTGGGTCTGACCGATTCCAGAGCTCCTGCCCCTAGTCCTCACTTACTTCCTAGATTGTTGAAGGTCCGTTCCTGGAAGCCAGGAGCTGGGCAAAGCTGAGCCACTCCCTGGACTGGAATGGGTTGTCTCTGGGCTTCTTGGAAGGGCGTGATCTGGGAAGAGAAGTTCCTGTGTGTGGGTGTTTGTGGGTGGCCCAGAGTCCAAGGGAGTCTGATGAGCTTCTGCCTGAGGAGGGTGTCCTTGAGTGGGACCCTATACAAAGTTGAGTGTTCTCTGTACTGAGAACCCCAGTCCCCAGGCGCCCCCACCTCATTTCCTCCCCATCCCTCCTCAAGAGCCAACCCCACTCCCCTGTGTTTGCTGCTCTTCAGCTCTGGACACATGCCCTCCTCCGGGGCTTTGACCTTCCTGTTCCCTCTGCCTGGAATCCCTTCCCTCCCCCCCCCCCCCCCCTCTCCAGTCACTCCACCAGCTCTCTCAGCCCCCCACTCTCTTTATCTCACTCTCTCGTCTTCTCCCCAGCCCTCTGCTCTGTTCTTACTTGGGTTTTCAGGGCACGGCTTGTTCCCTGCCTCCTCCCCAGAATGTGGGCCCCCCCCACGGCAGGAGTCTCCCCCGTGTTCCTGCCCTGAACCCCCACCCGAAGCACGGCCCGGTGGCAGAGTTTGCCCGGCTCTTGCCGGTGGACCGGTGGACATGGCTGCGTGCGGGGCCCGTGGTGGGGGACGGGACAGAGACACGGAAGCCCTCCCCCCTCTCGGCATCCCTTCGTGGGAGCAGACCCCCAGCCAGTGATACATGGCTTCATCCGTACCCCTGGGGTGCCTGGCCTGGGCGGGGCGGAGGAGCAGGGAGGGGAGGGGACCTGCCCTGGGCCTATTCGGGGCGCCCTGTGCTCCCAGGCTGGGACTCTGGGCAAGTTGCTGAACTTTCTGAGCCTCAGTTTCTTTGCCTGCAAAATGGAAATAGTGATGGTGGCCACCTCGTGGGATTGCCGTGACGGTGCAGGGTGTAAAGCGCTTGGCCCAGGCCCCGGCCCACAGTAGGTGCTGTGTTAGTGTCAGTCTCCCTCGGGAGGACCTCCCCACCCCCACCTGCCTCCAGGCTTTCTCAGCCAGCCGCCCCGCCCCCTTCTGGGCAGAGTCACCGGGAGGGCACGCTGCCAGGCGGTCCCATGAGGTCAGCCCAGCCTCCTGCCCTCGTGGCTCCAGCTTGCTCAGCATGCCGGGCTTGGCACAGATAAGGAGGGACAGGGCTTTGGCACTGGGGACCCGAGTTCGGGTCCCTGCCCTGTCACCGGCCGTGGGAACTTAGACAAGGGATTTCTTACATGCCAGTCTTGTTCCTGATGATTTTAGACTAGCTAAGAAAGTAAGCTTTCAGCATAAGGGAACACCCCGCCTCCACCATCGGGCAGGAGCGCTCAGTGCGGATGGAGTTAAATGCCCCGCCCCCTCCCCAGCCTCCCTGCCCCTGCACTTCAGCCTTTCTCTGCGGGTCTTCCGACTTTTACTACCTTTGAGAGCGCTCAGGAACAATGCAGCAGCGGTCCTCAGTCCCGGCCGCACGCTGCGGTCTCCTGGACAGCTTTCAAACACGCCGGCGCCCAGCCGGCCTAAAGATTCCGGCTTGGAGTGCTGGGATCTGGGTGGGGGGTGGGGCTGGCATCCGTGCGAGGTTGTGGCGGCCCGGCAGGGGCTGACCGCTGCTGTCCAGTGTCGCAGATCAGGTGAGTGGTATTCCGGTAAACAGCCTGCTCTTTGCTGAGCATTAGTCTGCCTAGCGCGCAGCGAGGACGCGTGTTGCGCTGGGATCATGGCCTCTGCCGTGACCATGCCGCACGGCAGTTACCTATTTACCTCTTGGTGGACATGTGGGACGGTGACAGTGCTAGTTGGAACATTCTAGAATGTGTTTCGTATCGTGGCCGGAGTCTCTCTCTCTGGCATGGGGCTCACCGTGGAACCGCCAGATTCCACATTGCTCTCCTAAGCAATTGTAACCGTCTGCTTTCCAGCCGAGCTTGCGGGTTCCCTTCACGCCACGTCCTGCTCAGGGCAAGTTCATAGCCCTGCCGAAACGACTTTAGTCAGCCATGAGATGGTGGCTTTATGGCCCCCCGGGCCTGCTGGGAACAGCTGGGAAGGTGGTTCACTCGGCAGGCTTAGCTGGGGCCCCCGAACCCCTACACCCAGGCTTTTGCCCTGTAGGGCATCGGGCAGTGACCGCGGCTTTGACCCAGCTCCCCTGGGAGGTGTCTCTCAGGGCTGACGGTGGGGAAGGAACCTGCACTAACTTGAACCTCTTCAGGAACGGGGCAGGGAGGAAGGAGGTGAAGTGTGGAAAGGGATGGACAGAGCTTTGTTACACTCTTTCTGTGTGTCTGACTGCCCGTTCCGCTGGCGACCAGCATGGCCTTGGCCCTGCCTGCGTGAATTTCAGCATATGCAGGAGCCAGACCCGTCCCCAGACAGTGACAGCCTGGAGTGTCAGGGCTGGGCTGGGGAAGCACAAGCAAGCAGCAGAAGCGTCAAGGCTGGGATCCGGGAAGCACCTGGCCCAGCCCGGGGAGGCAGGGAGGGCTTTCTGGAGAAGGAGACACGTGACCGATGAGAAAGAGTGAGCCAGGCCTAGAAAGGAGGTGGAAAGAATAGAGCAGGTAGTGGGTATGAGAAGTACAAAGGCCCTGAGATCCGAATGAGCTTGGATGGTCAAGTTCCACCACGGAGGCCAGCGTGACCAAGTAGGCATTTAACTCGGGGGCGGGAAAGTTGTGGTAGATAAGCAGGGGCGGACAGGCTGAGGCCAGGAGCGTGGGCTTTGTTCTGTGTCTACCGGGGACTCCTTGCAAGGTTTGAAGCAACGTTGAGTTTTTTTCTTTCTTTTTCTTTCTTTTTTTATTTTTTTTTATTTTTTATTTTTATTTATTTCTAGGAGAGAGAGAGACAGAGTGAGCAGGGGAGGGTCAGAGAGAGAGGGAGATACAGACTCTGAAATAGGCTCCAGGCTCTGAGCTGGCAGTCAGCACAGAGCCCGACTTGGGTCTTGAACCCACGAACCGTGAGATCATGACCTAAGCGAAAGTCGGACGCTTAACCGACTAAGCCACCCAGGCGCCCCTCTTTCTTTTTATTTTTTAAAAATGTTTGTTTATTTTTGAGAGAGAGAAAGAGCATGAGCAGGGAAGGGGCAGAGAGAGAGGGAGATACAGGATTCGAAGCAGGCTCTGGGCTCTGAGCTGTAAGCATAGAGCTTGACATGGGGCTCAAACTCACAAACCGCGAGATCATGACCTGAGCCGAAGTCGGATACTTAACTGACTGAGCCACCCAGGCGCCCCTTGAGTTTCTTTCTTTTAAAAAAAAAATATTTTTAAAAGTTCACTTATTTTGAGAGAGAGAGAGCAAGCACACAAGCTGGGCAAGGGCAGAGACAGAGGGAGAGAGAATTCCAAGCAGGCTGTGCCCTGGGAGCAAAGAGCCTGACTCGGGATTCGAACTCATGAACCGTGAGACCGTGACCTGAGCCGAGATCAAGAGTATACTTAACAGACAAAGCCACCCAGGCACCCACATCCCGCTTCTCATTTATAAGGATTGCTCCTTTTGCCATATGGGCCACAGATCATGGGGGGCGGGGCAGGGAGACATAGGTAGGTGGGTGGGTGGGAAGGCCGCTGTAACAGTCACAGCAGGAGATGAGGGTGGAGAGGATGAGGGTGGCGGTGATGGAGGAGGGACCTGGAAATTGTGAGTACTTTCCGCATATTAACCCATTTGATCTCCACAACAGCCTACGAGGTAGATTCTGTTATTATCCTCATATTACAGATGAGAAAACTGAGACCCAGAGAGGCACGTGAAGGGTCTAAGGTTACACAGCAGGCGGGTGGCAGAGGTAGGACTTGAACTCCAGGCCTTCAGACTCTAGAGCCACGTGGCTGCCCTCAAGTGATTTGGAAGTGGCTTCGATGAGATAAGGCCACCTCCTGTCCCATTGGTCCTTACCCAGGCTCCTCCTTATTAGATGGAGGCTTGTTGGAGATCTGTCCAACCCGGGCTGTTTCTGGGCCCTGGGTCCCTGCCTCCCTGAGGGCCCCCCACAGCCCCTTCGCTTTCTTACCCCCCTGCCCCACCCCTCCTCGTCCTGCTGGCTCACAGTCGACCAGACTTCCTGGCCAGACGCCGGTCGGGGTGTCCCCAGCAGCTGTTGATCCCATCACCCGAGCCAGGCGGCCACAGATGCTGCCAGCAGGAAGCGGTCTCCTTCCAAGTCTCCGCCAGGGAAATGGGACCCTTCCCGCCCCAGCCACCCTTCCGGGGCTGTGGCTTGTCTGCCTTGGCCCAGAGGAAGGTGGGGGGGGGGGCGCAGGGAGGGTCAGAGGGGAGCGCTCCCAGGTCCCAGGGGAGCCGGCTGGGGCAGATGAGACAGAGGCCGCCGCTCACTGCAGCCTGTCTCCTGTGGCCCTCTGGTCCTGCCCTGCCGTCCCCCGGGTGCTGCCTCCATCCTCAGGGGCAATGACAGCTTCCCTGCCAGGGCCACACAGTGCACACAGTGCACATGCGTCCCTGCTTCCCCCGGGAAAGAGCCCCAGTATCCCGGGGCCTCACATTCCTCACCTGTTAAATGGGCTGTTGGGGAGAGTGTAGCTCATGCAGTACAGCGCTTAGTGGGATGCCTGGCCCACAGTAAGCCTGCCGTGACAGTTTGATAATTCAGCGATGTTAACATCCACCCCCCCCGCCCATCCCCCCGTGGGGCTGCGGCCTCCTCCTCCCGGCCCAGGGCGGGCGCTTAGGGCCGGGCGCTTTCCGAGCACCCTGGCAGCGCTCTGCCCAGAGACCCCGGGCAACCTCGTTTCCCTTTGCCAGCCGCCTCGTTCTAAGAAGGCATGTTCTTGCTCCGTGTGCACGCCTCACCCGGCCCCCTAAATTAAGAGTTGGGAAACCCCACACAGCACAGAAGGGTATGTGGGGACAGGGGACCCCTGCCAGGCCGGGCCGTGGTCCCCTCCCCAGAGACAGCCATTGTTCCCGGCGGCGGCTTTTCTTTCTTGCGACGCCCGTCCCTGCACACAGTCTGCCCCCTTTGTTTCACCGCGTGGAGCCGACTTCCCATGTTTGTGTTCCGCCCCAACTCTTGCAGTTCTCCCTCTTCGGTTCCCTGCGAGGACGCGGGGCGCTTCCGTGCGCTCTCTGTGGCTGGGGGCCGTTGCCCGGCGCGCCCGTGTTCGTGCCCATGGCCGCGCAGGCCCTTCCGGGCGTTCCCTCCTCCCAACAGGGCTTCGCACGCATGTGGGCACCGCTCTGGGTGTGTCCAAGGGAGGTGGGCTTGGGGGTTTGAGGGGCGCCCTGGGGGCCTGCCCGAGAGCACGTGCCCGTTTACACCCCAGCCCTTGTGTCTGGTGGCCCCGAGGTTTCCTCCCATGCCGGCCACGTGGTTGGGTGTTATCTGCTGACTTTGAGCCTTGCCCATCAGCCAAGGTGCCAGGTCGCCCTTACGGTGCTTCTGATTTTAATGTGAATGAAGTTTGTTGAAAGCCGTCCAGGCTTCCTTTCCTGGGAGCTGTTTGTGGGACTTGTACTTTCCCCGAGAAGGGGAAACTGAGGCACAGGCTGTCCACCCCTCCGCACAGAAGTGGCAGATCCAGGACTCGAACCCCAGGCCTTCCTGGCTCCAGTCTGGAGTTGTCATGTGACGCGGTGACGGTGGAGGCTGCGGGCATGGACCCTGGAGACAGCTTTGCCCCTCGTAACTGAGTGTCCTTATCTGTAAGGGAGGATAATGGCACCTCGCCGGAGGGCAGTTTTGAGGGTATAAATGCGTAATCGGCAGGCAGGATGCACAGTGAGGCCCGGAGACTCAGCTGCTCGCGTCAGTACGCACAGCCTCGCTCCATGTCGCGACTGGTAGCGTCCCTGCTTCCTGCGAACTGACTTATTCGCCCCGGCCAGCACCCTCCCGAGCTGGGGGCTCCCACTGCTCCCCTTCCACAGGGAGGAGATCTCGGACTTGGGAGACTTGCCTGGGGTCACTGCTGAGTCTGGCTCTAGACCACCTTGGCACATGACCCCTGACGCCCCCAGAACTAAGCCTGAGGGATTAGGAGGCCCTCCCTGGCCGCCTCCCTCCTTTGTGTCTTTGCTCCAGGCAGGCTGCTGCTGCTGAGCTTTGGAGGGGAGCACCTTGACTGCGGACACCGGGCGGGGTCCGGGACCCTCCCTGCTTCCACCCCCAGGTGCCCTGGGCCTGGTGGAAACTCCTGATAAAGCGGCATTGTGCTGTGGTTTCAGCTGGGCTCACTTCCCCAATCTGGTTTCAGCCGCTCCCACACAACGGGAAGGGAAGGGCAGTGGCCTGCTCTTCTGGGCCTCCTCCCACCCTCCTCCCTCCCCCTCCTCCCCTCCCCCCCCCCCCCCCCCCCCCCCCCCCCCCCCCCCCCCCCCCTCCCCTCCCCTCCCCTCCCCTCCCCTCAGTGGTCAGTGCTAGGGATGGGGAGAAAATAGGACACGACCAGAGGGCAGGGCTCTTTGCACATGCCCCTGAGGTGAGATGAGGCCCCCCTGCGCCACCCTACCCCCTCTCTCCCTAGGGCCCCCTCCTCTGCTGCCCACGGGCACCCCCAGACCTTCCACAGCAGCCTGACTGCAGATGATTGGACTCCGAGATGCCGCGTGTGTGTCTGTATATATTCATGTACGTTTATGATTCCACTACTTTCCTGCCTTTACTGATCGCAAGGCATAATATGGCTCCGGAAATGTGCGTAAGTGCACACGTCGATTCCACCTAATTACAGGGTGACCGACTCCTCACCACACCCAGGGGAAGACCGAACACTGCTCCCTGGAAGCCCCCACCCCCACTCTGTCCATCATGACCCCAGTGGCGATCACCCCCCTGACCTTGGGGGTCACCACATCCCTGCTATTCGGCAGAGTTCTTAACCACACACGCACCCCTGAATGACAGAGTGCCACCTCGCCTGCGCTCGAACCTCATGTAAATGGAATCCCCCTGGCCTGTCCTTGTTTGTGTCCACCGGCTTTCATAGGCAGTCAGGGAGGTCCAGCCGTGCGCTCTAGGGCCGTCAGGTCATAGTGTTCTGTCTGAGAACACACCAGAGCTGATTGCTGTGTCCCCCGCTGTGCAGGGTGTAACTGTCCTTGACCATGTCTGCTGGCGCGCGCGTGCAGCCTTTCTCCAGGGAGTCTACCCAGGGTGCCTTGCTTGGGTCAGAGGGTGGGGATGGCACCGCCTTGCACTACACAGCCTCACCAGCGCTTGGTCGAACTTGTTTATTTTTCTTCTTTTTAAGTTTATTTTGAGAGAGAGAGAGAGGGGCAGGGCGGGGCAGAGCAAGAGAGAGAATCACAAGTAGGCTCCGTCCCAACATCGCAGAGCCCCATGTGGGGCTCGAACCCACCAACTGTGAGATCATGACCTGAGCCAAAACCAAGAGGCGGACAGGACACCTAAGCCACTGAGCCACCCAGGCACCGCTGGTCAGTTAAAGTATTTAGTTGACCTTGGCGGATTTTATATTCTGTTCTACTGCGGAAGTAGCATGTGCTTGTTTTCGGTGATTGGAGTCCTCTTGTTCTTTTCTCTTTCCCCCATTCCTGTCCCTGACACCTCTTACCTGTCCTTCCAGCAGGGATCAAGTGCTTCTTGCCGACTGAGTGCTGTGCTGGGACCACGGGGACCAGAGGTGACCACTGTAGGTGGCCCTGGGTGTAGTGCGTCTTAGTGCATAGACCTTGGTCGAAGATGGATACGCAGACAGGCAAGGAAGCTGGCCCCCCAAGCCCCGCCTTCCCGCAGCCACCCTGTGTCATCGTCGGGCCCCCTTCCATCCCGTAATCGGCCCGGAGTCTGGCATCACCCTGAGTCCCCATGTCTTCTCCCCTCACACCCACTGTGGTAGGAAGGCCGCTTGCCGTAGCCTCAGAACTGAACCCGGCGCCTTTCACTCTTCCCCCCTCGTCCGCCCCCGCTTCTTCAGCCGCTCTCCTCCCCTGCCTGGACCCACCTCCTCGTGCCCTGCGCCCCCGCTGCCCCCACAGCCTGCCCTCACCTGAGGACAGAGGGAGCTGGGGTCACGTCATGTCCCTGCCCGCTGGGGACCCTCCTGTGGCTTCATCTCTTTGGGGGGGGGGGGGCGAGATCCTGGCCCAGCTTCCCCGTCCCTCCTGCTGCGCTGTTGCTGGACCATCCTAGGCTGGGTCCTGCCTCAGGGCCTCTGGTTCATGCTGCGTCCTCTGCCACCTGTCACTCTCTCTCTCCCCACCTTCCCCTGCTTGATTCTCTTTCTGGCTCTCATCCTATATCACGTTACATTGGGATTTGTGGGTTACTTGGCTTATTGTCCTCCCTGCCCCTCATACGTTGGCTTCATGGGCTGGGGGTAGCAGTGGGGGACCCTTACTGTGTCCCTTGCTGGGACCTCAGCTTCATGTGTCTGTGCCCTGGTCGCTCAGTCAGTGCTGCTGGATTGAACGTGAAGGGATGAGGAAGGGAATGAGCTGTGACAAGCCCAGAGTGCCTCTGTCCCTGGCGCATGATGGCAGACGGGTGAGGAGGGAGCGCCACTGAAGGGTGGATAGAGGTTGACTGGGGATGGGCACTGGGGGCTGAGAGGGCGCAGGGACCTTTGGGGAACTGAAGGGTAACTGGCATCAGGGCCGGTTCTGTGGTCAGTCTGGATTTGACGGCCGCTCGGGCCTCTCCATGCCCCAGCTCTTCTCTAGGATCGCGGCCACTCTGGGTGTGGGTGCTCCTGATATACTTAGCCGGTGCCTGGCGTATAAATGTGAGCGTGATTGTTTTCGTTTCTCTCCTACAAATACGCCGGCCCTTTGTGGCCTCCAGGGACACAGTGGTTGGTGGATAAACAGATCCAGTTGCTGCCCACTTGGCGTCTGTCTCTTGGATTCTCAGCCTTCTGGGGCTTCCCTACTCGGAGGCAGGGGAGGGCCTGAAATGACCTCGGGTCTGGGGAGTACTTATTCCTTAGACTGATTAATAGGGAAAACTAATTGCAGGTTTGTTTGCCAGGCCCGGTGCCCCGCGTAGCACTCCTGTGCGTCTGCCCGGTCTGTCCCGGGATCCCAGAAGGTGGCCATGACTCTGACCCATTTCATAGATGGGGAGGGTAAGGGTGGCACCAGTGGTGAGTTCTAGCCCATCCCCCAGACCTGAGCTGAGCAGATCTCTCTGGTGTGTCTCCTCAGGGTGCCGATTTGCATTTGCATTTCGCTGGTGGCCAGTCAGGGAGGCTCCCTTGGGGAAGAGACTGTTCAAGTCACTCGCCTGTTTTCCCTTGTGTTCCATCGGGCTGTCTGCATTTTTATTTGTTCTCTAAGTTAAATCCTGGGTTCTGGATTGAGAGCCTTTGTTTCTGACCTGCTGCCTGTCTTTTTGCTTTCTTTATTGTGTCTTTTGATGAACAGAAATGCTTAATTTTAATGTGGTCAAATGTATCGCTCATTTCCTCTACAATTTTATAGTTCTGCTTCTCACCTTTAGTCCTTCTTCTGGAAGTGTGCGTGAGTGTGTGCGTATCTGTGTGAATGGTGTGAGGTAGGCATCCAGTTTCATATTCTTCGCCTGGATCCCCAGTCCTCCAAAACCATTTATTAAAAGCAGGCCAGCTTTTCTCCATGGCCACGCTTATCATAAACCCTGTGTCTGTATAAGTGTCCTTTTCTTGCTCTTTTGGCCTATTCCTGCATCACTCCCACGCTGCCCTCATTTCTGTAGTTGATAAGAAGTTTTGATCATGGGGAGAGCAAGCACTCCTACTTGTTCCTCTTCAAGAGTGTCCGGGCCATTCCTGGCTTCTTGAGTTCTATTTAAATATTTGACAAGCATCTTGTGTCTACCAGTCCATGAACGTGGTATATCTCCCCATTTATGTGTCTTCTCTGATGTGTCTCAGGAACGCGCCCTACTTTTCCAGAACAGACCTTGCTCATCTCTTGTTGGGTTTATGCTGAGGTGCTTGATGATGTGGCCGGGGGAGTCCGTGCCTTCCTCTCCCACAAGGCGCCTTGCACCCTAGGTTTCGCCTTTGCCAGGTGAGGCTCTCGTTAGGGGCAGGAGCCCCCCTCCCCAAACCCTGCTTCCTCCCTGGCATCATTCCTGGGCCCTGGGAGAAGGTGGGCAGGGTGCCTGGAGAGGAGGTTGTAATTTTCCTGAATGATTTCAAGGGCTAATTAAAGGTTTTCCTTGACTAATCAGCTTACGGTTTAATTATCGGGGAGCAGGCTCGGGGATGCAGAGGCAGCTCTGGTGGAGTCTCCTCACTGCATGGCAGGAAGGAGCCAGGGCCCAGCTCTGCCCCTCGGAGGTGGCAGGACCTGGGGATACCCTGGCACCTCCAGTGGGCCAGCGGGTGTGGCTGAGGTCAGCTCGGGTTCCTTCTCCGCTTGAAATCCTCCCATGTCTCTCTGTGCCTGGGGAGAGGACCAAACCTGGCCCCTCCTCTGGTTGACGAGGGCCTGCCCCAGGTCTCCTTGCCCGCTGCACTTAGCCTTGCTGACCTTTGTGAAGTGCATTCATCTCCTGTATTCCTTATCTTGAACTAGAGGTCACCCCCTCTGGGAAGCCTTCTTGGGTCACCCCTCCCCCCGCCCCGCCCACCAGAGCAGGTGATAAGCTCTGCTAGCTCCCTGCTGGCTGTCAGGGACACACACACACACACACACACACACACACACACACACCCACCCCGTAAGTGCTGGGCCGGCCCAGGTCCCACATGTGAGCTGCAGAGGACCCAAAAGGAGAAGAGGTTCAGGACAGGCCTTCCGAGAAGGCTGGGAGTGGGTGTTCGGGGCTGGTGGACTGAGAGGTAGCTGGTGCCTTCCCAGGGGAGACGGGTGCCTGGGCCCCTGGGAGCTTGTGCAGGGGGAGGGGACCTGGAGATGGCCGTGCCAGGCCCGCCTGCATTCCACTTCGGGCCCCAGATTCCGCTACTGCCTGGGGTGGGGGAGGGCCGCAGGCAGAGGGGCCTCCTGGGCATAGGCCCTCCCTTCCCTTTCCCTCCTCTTTTGTCATTAGTCTGTCTGTTTACAAATCCCACCTCTCCCCTCCCACCCCTCAGGGCTCAGGCCTGGAGCTCTGTGTCCAGCCCACTCCCTGACATCCCTTACTTCTCCCCAACTGCACCTTAAATTACCTGTTGGGGGCAGTGATACAGGGGCCCAAGCTTAGACCATTCGAATCCCAGGCTCTGGCTGTGGGGCCTGAGCATTGATTGGGGGGTTTTGTTTTAAGTTCCCTGGCTGACTAGCTACGATGCGAGCCACCCGGCCCACGGAAACGATAACAGACGTGTTCACTTCTGCGATGTTGGGGGAACTTTCTAGGCTTCTGACATGGCGAGCCTGGGCCACATCACCCCCAGAGGCAACTGTCAGAAGATGGGACCGTTATTCCCACGTTACAGATGAGGCAGCTGAGGCCTGGAGAAGGCTTCGGTGCTGGCCGTGTGGCCTCTGCCGCCGTCTGGTCTTCCCACCTGTCTGTCCTCCAGGCTCCTGGTGGAGGCCTTCTCCGGCTCCCTCCTCTCCTCTCTTTCCCTCTGTGTCTCTCTGCCTTTGGCCTCTCTCCCGCCGCCCCCCCCCTTCCCGCCCTCAGCTTCTACCTCCCTCCTTTGCTGGTCGTTGTTCGAAGCTCGCCTGACTTCCCATTTGGTCAGGATCCTGCCGGAGCCACAGAGGGCAATGGGGGCCACGGGCCCAGGACAGGGATGGGAAGGATGCTGTTGTCACCTTGTCAGCCCTTCCCCCCTGGCCTCTCCTGGCACCTGGAGTGGGTCCTGGCACCTGGAGTGGGGGTGGGGGGCAAGTGTCCCACCAATATTTGGGGGTACTGGGGCCAGCTCTGCAGCCTTGCGGGAGAACTGTCCAGGCAGGCGACAGATGCCGTGACCCGAGACCCCTCCGTGGGCCCAGAAGTCTGGTGCTGTCGTCTTTTGCCGGTTCCCTTTTCAGGCTCCCGTGGGACGGCCAAGGGTTAATTTCAGCAAAGGTTTATGCTCCCATGTGGAGGTTGCATGGGGGTGTGTGCTTTACTATTTGATGAGAACTAGGGGGAGTGGGTCCAGTGCTCCATGTGCCCCCCCTCCCCTGCTCGCCGGGGCTCCCCGGCCTCCTCTCCCACATGCCCCCTCAGCCCCAGGGCTCCCCATCAGGCCTCTGGGCTCTGGCAGACCTTCCTCTGTAACCCCCCACTGGGCCCAGAGCCCCAGGTTCCGGCATCTGGAGCAGGAGGAGATGGGGTTCCTGCTGCCTCCCCCCCCAGTAGCTGGGAGGACTGAATGAGTCAGTGGTGTGTGTGACACTCAGCACAGCGCTGCCATCCGTGTGTCATTATGGTCTCTTTGGTCGTGATCGCTGCTACAGTTATTAGAGGCAGGGCACGTGTTTGGATTTGGTAATAATAAAAGATTTGCCGGGTGAGCAATCCGTCCATCATTCTCTGCTGTTATCATTAGGTCACGTTTCCTTTTGCAAAACGTGTAAAACCTTTGTATAATGGAAGTGTTTGCTCATGCTCAGAAGGGTGGTCTCATGCCGTCCCCTGGTCCCCGTCACTGTCCCCGTCACTGTCCCTGTCACTGGCATCCACAGTTACCAACGATGTCACCAGGCTTTTTCATCTTAGAACCCAGTCCCCACCTCCCTGATTATTTCACAGCGATTCCCAAACGTCGTACATGTCAGCCATACATTTTTCCGGTTTTCCTCCTGTAAGAGATTAAAGGGTCTAAAAGAACAAACCCCACAGGACTGCTGTCCCAGGAAAAGAAGAGCCAGTAGTTCCTTACCGTCCTCACAGCTCCCCATTGTCTTACCACTCCTTTTCTCAATTTGTTCGTTTGATTTGGAATTGAGACCAGGGCTGTGCTTTGCGTTTGGCCGACACATCCCTTAAGGCTTCCGCAGCCGTCTGTGCGAGATCAGCGCTTTTGTGTGCTTGCTGTTAGCATTGTGTGTCTATCAAAGACCCTAGCCCTTCGCCCCCTGGGGTTTTCCACAGTCGGATCCAGCCGATGAGTCCCTGTGTCTCTTAACCTGTTCCTCTGTCCCCTGTGCCTCCTGTAAATTGGGACTTTGGTCTAGAGGCTCGGTTATATCAGGTTCTGTTTCTTTCCCAGGTAGTGGTATATGTATGAACATCAGGTCAGCATTCGTGCCTGGGGCACTTTTAAAATAAACATAGAGGGGGGCGCCTGGGTGGCTTAGTCGGTTAAGCGTCCGACTTTCGCTTGGGTCATGATCTCGCGGTTCGTGGGTTCGAGCCCCGCGTCGGGCTCTGTGCTGACTGCCAGCACAGAGCCTGGAGCCTGTTTCAGAGTCTGTGTCTCCCCCTCTCTCTGACCCTCCCCTGCTGACGCTCTCTCTCTCTCTCTCCTGGAAATAAATAAAAATATTTTAAAAAAAAATAAAATAAAATAAACATAGAGGGCACCTGGCTGGCTCCATCAGTGGAACACGCAACTCTTGATCTCAGGGTTGTGAGTTCAAGCCCCACGTTGGGTGTAGAGATTCCTTAAGAAAAACAAGTGAAAATTAAAATAAGATAAATAGGGGCGCCTGGGTGGTTCAATCGGTTAGGCATCAGACTTTGGCTCAGGTCACAATCTCACGGTTTGTGGGTTTGAGCCCCATGTCGGGCTCTGCGCTGTTCGGATTCTGTGTCTTCGTCTCTTTCTTCCCCTCCCCCGCTTACACTCTGTCTCTCTCAAAAATGAGTAAATGTTAAAAATTTTTTAAAAAATAAAATAAGATAAAATAAATTTCATTAAATATAAAAAATTGAGTGGATTGAAAGAAAAACTCTTCCATTGCTACTGGTCAGACTGGTCTCCAGACAGAGCAGAGTGGTACGAGCCTCACTCTCCTCCCCTGCAGCGTGGGGGTGTTAACAGCACCCTGCGCGCCGCGTCATTTTGCACCAGCAGGTGCCTGGACGGGACACTTTGCGGCTGGCCTGGCTGCCACTTTGCGTCTCCAGCATAGGGCACCAAGGAGCCAGCCAGGGGGACCCTTTTTAAATCTTCTGCTCTGTGTGAGTGGCTGTTGGTGCCCCCGGGCAGGGCAGGGACACCGAGGCTGGGGACGCGTTCCCTTGGCCAGAAAGGCTCACCAAAGAGTGATACACACGGGACACAGGAGTGCCCGGGACGCAGAGACCTGGGTCCATGGTGGCGTCCGAGGGCCCTAGGGCTGGCTGCCCCCGGGCCTGAGCCCTCCATGGTGTGTGTGTGTGTGTGTGTGTGTTGGGAGATACAGAGGGCTCAAGAGAAAGAGATTGTCTGAAGGTACAGGTGCGTATAGAGGAAGCTCCAGCTGTCAGAATTGCTGTCCCGGGTGTTTGCCGCACGGGAGTGTAAAATAGGACATGTGTAGAGAAAACGTACATCGTTCCCTGTTCAGTGTAATGAATGTAATTATAAAGCGTACACCCATCAGGACCACCCCGATCAAGAAGGCAGGCGTCAGCAGCTCTTTCCAGCTTTGTCAAAGAAATCCACCCATCTTTTCTTCCTTTTAAAATTTTTTTTAAATGTTTGTGTATTCTTGAGAGAGAGAGAGACAGACAGACAGACAGAGTGTGAGTGGGGGAGGGGCAGAGAGAGGAGGAGACACAGAATCCGAAGCAGGCTCCAGGCTCCGAGCTGTCAGCACGGGGCCTGACGCTGGATCGAACCCACCCACTGTGAGATCATGACCTGAGCCGAAGTTGGATGCTTAACCCACTGAGCCTCCCAGGCGCCCCTCTTTTCTTCCTTTTAATTGCTGCCTCTATTTTTGTGAATTATGAAAGAAACCAGGTGCCCCAAGGGGACAGGGGATCACCTGATGGACCCCCTCAGGCCCCCTTGCCCAGCTGAGAGGGAAAACACCCTTGCCCTGGTTAAAGCCCTTGGTGCCCACCTGCAGGTAGGTACTCAGGCCCCACCGTGGTGCCCTGGCACCTCCCTGGACAGGCTCCCCTAGTGCTCAGAGGCTTTTAAAACCAAGTGCAATGGTGCCAGACCGCCAGCTCTTGGCTGTAATTTGCTCTCAATATGTTGCTCTTGAGGCTTCCATAGGTGGACAAATGAGGTCCCGTGCCAATAGGGGTGTTCCCAGCATGGATCAGAGCCCCCAGATGAAAGTAGCCAGATGAAAGCAGCCCAGCCCTGGTGGAGCCTCAGGAGGGCACAGGGTGGGGGCGGGGATTGAAACCTCAAGTGATATTGGCATTTTCTGTCCACGGAAGGCACTGCTGGCTTCCCAGGTCACCAGATGGGATCTAGTCACAGGCCCTTGACATTATGTAAGGGGTCTTCCCTGAGCTCCTGTAAGGGATAAAGGAGCTCTGGGATCATCCCGGCTCCGTCTGACCCACTATGTAGGAGTGGGTTGCGGGCTGAGGGCCAGACGATCTCTTCCTGCCTGCCCTGCTGTGCCCCCTCCTTCCCCTGGTAGCCGGCTCATCCAGCGTTTCGTGGAGAAGCCCTTGGGGGTGGAGATAACTGTCAAAGGCTCTGGGTGCCGAGGCCTGGGTGTGCCACCTGGCTCTGCCCCCTGTTAGCTGGTGACCTTTGACATGTGGCAACTTCCCCCTGTTGGCCTCAGTTTCCCCGTTTATAAAATGGGATCGTATAAAGGTTATTTCATCCATGGAAAGCACTCAAGAGAGGCACGTAGAATCCTCGTAATGAGCACGAGCTGTCAGTGTTATTGTCGTGACCACCATCCACTCATTCCATTTGTAGATATTCCCTGAATCCCTCCTGTGCCTCCAACTGTGTTCTGGCTGATGCCTGGGAGAGGCTGAGGGCCCGTCAGCCTCCCTCATGGAACTTGTGGTCTAGTGATGGAGACAGGCACAGTGCCAGTCAGTGACAGCCCAGAGTGACCTTGGAGCACAGACCACTGTCTCGGCTGTGGAGGAGGAAAGCCCAGAGGACTGGGCCTAGGAAATCAGGGAAGCCTTCCTGGAAGAGACCTCTGAGCTGAAGGCTGAAAGAGGAGCAAGAGTTAGTTATGCGGAATGGTGTTTCAAGGAGAGAGAATAGCATGTTCAAAGGCTAAAAGGTGGGAAAAAGGTCTCTGGCATTTTTAATAAATTATTAATATGTATATATGCATATTTCATATGTTTATCTTTGAGAAAAAGAGGTAGAGAGCAAGCAAGGGAGGGGCAGAGAGATAGGGAGACAGAATCCCAAGCAGCCTCTGTACTGACCGAGCCATCCAGGTGCCCCTAAACTATTAATATTTTTAAGTAAGCTTTTATTTCACGATAATGGTGGATTCACTGGCAGATATAAGAAACAACACAGAGAAGGCCCCTGTGTCCCTAGAGGTAACATCTTGCAAAAACTATAGTTAGCACAAGACCGCAAGTAGGATAATGACATTGATACAGTCAAGAGACAGAACATTCCATCACAAGGATCCTTCCTGATGCCTTTTTATAGCCACACGCCCTCCCTGGCATGTCCCTAGGCCCTGACAACCACTTATCTGTCTCTTTCCCACTTTTATAATCCTGCGTTTCCAGAATGCGATGTACTGTCCAGCAGTTTTCACAGCCCTGATATAATGAACCGTAATAATGAGAATTTAAAATATAAAAGAAAAAAAACTTAAAGTTAAAAAAAAAAAAAGGATGTTATGTAAGTGGAATCCTCCCATATGTAACCTTTCGGTTGGTTGGCTTTTTTCACCAGTTTAAGTCTTTGTAGAGTTACCCAGTTTGTTGCGAATATCAATAGTTGGTTCCTGGGGCGCCTGGGTGGCTCAGTCGGTTAAGTGTCTGACTTCAGCTCAGGTCATGAACCTGAGTTTGTGAGTTCAATTCCCACAACATTAAAAAATCAATAGGTATTTAAAAAACATAGTTCCTTTTTCTTGCTGCAGAGGATTCCATGGTATGGACGTACCACAGGTTAATGCTTCACCCATGGAAGGACATCTGGGTTGATTTCATTTTGGCGGCTGTTACAACTAGAGCTGCCATAAACAATTGCATACAGGTTTCTGTGTGAACGTAAAGTTTTGTTTCTCTGGGATAAATACCCAGAGGTGTACTTGCTGGGCAGTATGACCAGCTGCACGTCTAAAGAAATTGCCAAAGAAAAAAAAAGAAAGAAATCAGCAACCTGTTTTTCAAAGCGGCCGTACCATTTTACATTCCCCCCAGCAGGGTGCGAGTGATCATTTCTCTGCATCCGCACCCACATTTGGTGTTGCCTCTGTTTTTGATTTTCGCAGCTCTAGCAGGCACATAACGATATCTCATTGTGGTTTTAGTTTGTGTCTGTCGCATGGCTGACGGCGCCACACATCTTTGACATGCTGATCTGCCATCTCTGCTTTGTCTTTGGTGAAATGTCTCTTGGTGTCTTCTGCCTATTTTCTCCCAGGGTTGTTTGGTTTTTTTACTGTGGAATTTGGGGAGTTCTTTCTGCTAGGGACTAGTCCTTGGTCAGGTGGTTTGCAGATATTGTCTCCCAATCTGTAGCTTTTTCCCCTCTTCTCGTGGGCTTCTACAGAGAAAAAGTTTATAATTAAAAATATATATTTTAATTTTTTTAAATGTTTTTATTTATTTCTGAGAGAAAGAGAGAGAGAGAGACAGCGTGAGCAGGGGAGGTTCAGAGAGAGAGGGAGATACAGAATCCGAAGCAGGCTCTGGGCTCTGAGCTGGCTGTCAGCACAGAGCCCGACGTGGGGCTTGAATCAACCACTAACCCTGAGATCATGACCTGAGCTGAAGTTGGACGCTTAACCGGCTGAGCCACCAGGCGCCCCCAAAAGTTTACAATTTAGGGGCCTTTGGGAGGTTCAGTCAGTTAAGCGTCCGACTTTGGCCCAGGTCATGAGCTCACGGTCCATGAGTTCAAGCCCTGCATTGGGCTCTGTGCTGACAGCTCAGAGCCTGGAACCTGCTTCCGATTCTGTGTCTCCTTCTCTCTCTGCTCCTCCCCTACTCATGCTCTGTCTCTGGTTCTCAAAAGATGAATAAATGTCAAAAAAAAATTTTTTAAGTTTATCATTTTGAGGAGGTCTACTTTATTAATTTTTCCTTTTATGAATCTTTTTATATCAAGTCTAACATTTCTGCCGAGCCTTAGATCCTGAAAGTTTGTGGTTTCTGAAAGTTGTGGTTTTATATTTGAGTCTGTGATGCATTATAAATTAATGCAGAGTGCGGAGCTTAAGATCAAGGTTTACGGGGGGCGCCTGGGTGGCTTAGTCGGTTAAGCGTCCGACTTTCGCTTAGGCCATGATCTCGCGGTTCGTGGGTTCGAGCCCCGCGTCGGGCTCTGTGCTGACTGCCAGCTCAGAGCCTGGAGCCTGTTTCAGTCTGTGACTCCCTC